>NW_025781332.1:0-15474 GCF_021130785.1 Homalodisca vitripennis | reverse complement strand
GTTTGTAGTACATTGCGATGTTATTTTCGGGGCAAGCGAAAATATTCGCAACTTGCCAGATAGCCAGTCGAGCTGGGTTAGAAATTTCCAGGGTTCGAGAATTTCATACAACTATTATTTATTGTTAGGAGTCGAATCAGAGGGCCCTGCGGAAGAAATTGATACTTCCAAAATAATGTTGGGCTTACTTCATCACGTCAACTCCAATAAAATTTTGAAGACGTAAAAAAAATAATAATCTTGCTCAGAAAAATAAAAATTTCTTGTTCTAGGAAAGTTATTGTTCAAGCGAGTTCGATTTTCGAAAACAACTGTATTGTTTATTAATATGTCGGTCAGTGAGGAATTACAAGTAAGCTGAGTAGTCTCCACTGATAACTTGGTCGGGAGTCGTATACAGTAATTATTGTAAGAGCCCGGGGTTGTAATAATTAATCGGTTAAATAATGATGGTTAGTAGAAGCAAAATTACAAAATCAAAGCAAAATATGAATAGCAATGGCAAACAAGAGCAATATTCAAATAACACCAATAGCAAATATACAATCTTATAAATTAAAGATTAGCCATGCACCAATATCACAGTGCAACTACTATATACATAAAGCAAGTACTAACCATTAACAAAAAATATTTCTACGGGATGCAAAAGCTAGATAAATTTATAATATAAAAATATACTAAGCTGTATTTATTCTGTAGGCAAGTGTATAGCTCCAAAATAAAATATCAAGTTTACTTTCTCAGGCATATAATTTTGAAAAATAAAAAAAACAAAGTAATCACTTATAACACACCATGCAGAATTACCCTACCATATGGAAGCTAAGATAAAGGTAAATGATTTAAACCATGCAATAAGGCTACAAAGCTAAATTACTATAAATATTAGGGCTCTATGAATATCAAAGAAAAAATTGAACACTCACCCTATCTGCACAGTTCACCAGAAAAATAAACTAAAATATCGTTAAATAAATATTTTGATGGAGGTTATCGGGGTGAGGGTGTCAGGACGTTCGCAAAAAAATAAAAAGAAAGGATTGCGAGTCCCGAAATAGATAAAGGAGAAAAAATAAAAATAATCACTTACAAAAATATAAATAATTAATAAAATGAAAATTAGATTGAACTTCAATAAGAAAGAAAAATATTTCCGAGTAGATTAGAGATTCGCCAAGAAATGTGATAATAATCAGACAACAGAATGATGGTCGAGAAAACTTTATACCTAATATAAAAATTTACATCGATTGAACATAAGATTTAGTTTATGAGGACGGGGTCGGTGGGAAGAAAGTATTTATAAAAAGGAAGTCGTGGGTATAGGATGCCAGTACTATCGCCGGAAAGAAAGCAGTGGTAAGGCGCAGTCCCGACTGTTATAATTTTTTTTTCGGGTAGGAGATAATTGGTAGGAAAGTTCGTAAAGGAAATTCGGGATGAGGTGCCAGATCGATCGCCAGGAAAAGAAATGCGAGATCTGAAAAATTTAGAAAGGAAAATTTTAACACAGTAATTAAAATTTAGTCGAAATGACAAAAAAAAAAAAATAATCTGAGTAATTGAAATTCTAAATATAAGTTAAATTGAAGAAAAAGAATAACTTTAGTAATTCAGGTTGAAAAAGTAATCAAAGTTTCAGTAAATTGAGAAAGTCAAATATATTCTATTTAAATTTAATGATACCCTTAAATATCAAATAAATTATTAAGAGTATATTTAAAATCAAACAATTATCTTATCAAAATAAATCTATAACCATCAAACATTACTAATATATTTCAGATCGATTAATTTTCATAAATGACAAATAAAATATTAAATTCTGTCTCACATAAAAAAAAAATTTGGAAGAATTGTTGATGGCGGAGATAAAAACACTTTAGTAAGGAACAGGGTCGTTGTTCCTTACCTGGTGCTGGATATCGGCGGCGGGCGTCGAGTCGTGATGTACAATCGTTCAGCGAGCGGGGTCGGGGGAAGGGGTTGAAGTAGTCGTGGTGAGCAGCGGTCGTCGGCGGTTTGTCGCGGTCACTGACTGTCTCTCCGTGTCTTCAATCGGCCGTCATTATATAGGTACGCGCGATCGCGGGGGGTGGGGGAAGCCTTCTCCTCTCGCCGTGATCGGAGGGGAAGCGGCGATATCCGTGCGGGCACGGACCTGCCAGATAGCGTCTGACTCATCGTCAGTAAAATAATTATTTCGCTCCTTTTTATGATAATTCTAAAACTCAAGTCGTTTATTCGTAATATTTAAAAAATTGTCTGTTCTAATTTTTCAATTTACTAATGAATATTTTTAATTTAAATTTAATTTTGTATGTTAAAAAAATAAACATTTTTTACAACCCCATCTGTACTTCGGGAAACAAAAAAAGAAAAAAAAAAAATTAAATGTGGTTATTTTTATATAGAATAAACAAAAAAGGTTACCGTAGTTTAACCTCCTCTTGTATTCGTTTTGAAAGTTTCTTGAAATGAAATGAAAACAAACTAAAGACTCTTTTCGTACGAAATTAATGTTTTAATCAACAAACAAATAAAATGAAAAACATATTCTGGTAAGAAAATATAACTAAAAACAAATTGCAATCTGCATAACCAAAAAAAAATTATTTAACAAAACAAAAAATTTACACTAAAAATATATTAGGGCACAGTCTTTCACAATACAAAATAATTGCTAGAAAACAAAATCAGATCTCGCTTTACTAAAAAAAATAAACAAAAATCGAACTCGAAAATATAAAATCTCTAAGGGAAGGATATTAGACACGCCGGGTACAGGAGAGGGGGCAGTCTTACAAGGAAGAATTTGGGATAGAAAGGTGATTTGTTGTAGGAAATACTAGTCTACTAAAGCAACTCTTGGCGCCAAAACAATAAACACATCGGGCAACCAAGAAATCATACAATAAAACAGATTAGTCGAAAGGAAACTATGGGCACACTACGGGGCAACACAGGGATCTAGTGTGCCTCCAAGGAAGAGTACGCCTTCAGATCCTTCGTATGGGCTCGGCCTACGTCTTTTCCTTGGAGATCTCGAAGTTCGAATATATTCCATCCTATTTTTCTATAGTAGGATGAAATGGTCCTTCAAACTTTGGTGCCAATTTTCCTGCTATATTCTCAGCCGCTGAGGAAATGTATGGTTTGCGCCTCAAAACTTGTTGGCCTATTACAAAACTGTTATCTCTTCTTCTGAGATTATAGTAATGAGCTTGGCGATGTGTGCTTTTTCCATGTTTAGCTTACATTTTTCCCTTATTTTTAGCATGAAGTTCATTCGAGATTCATGTATATCGATTTCGCTGGTTTAACCGCAACCTTGAGTGGTATTCTCGAATACTTGGCCGTTTGATACAGTTTGGAGTTTTAAGTTCTCTGCCAAAATTGAGCATGGCCGGAGTAAATTTTGTTGATTCGCTACAACATGTATTTAACGCAAATCTAAATTCATTTAAATGTTGATCCCAACTACGATGATCATTTCGCACGTACTGAGAAATCATAGTTTTTCAATACACGGTTCGTTCGCTCTGGTTTTGGGTTACTCTGCGGACTATAAGGTGCGGTTGTTTTGTGAATTATTCCCCAATCACTTGTAAGTTTTTGGAAGATTTTCGAGAGGTACTGCGTTCCGTTATCTGTCAGTACTACTTCTGGAGCACCATATCGCATCAATATAAGGTCTTCGAACTTTTCTGCCACCCTTCTTAGCAGTTGCTGATGGTAATGCTACAATTTCTACCATTTGGTAAAGGTATCTTGGAACACCAGGATAAATCTGTTTCCTTTACGAGATCGAGGTAAGGGTCCCATCAAAATCGCTGGTTACTGTGAACCAAGGTCCTTGGGGGCTCTGAAATGCATTTTCCCCACCGGTTTACATTGTTCCACCTTGTATCTCTGGCAAGTGTCGCAATTTTTTTTACATATTTTCGAATATCGTTTCTCCATCGAGGCCAAAAGTATCTGGCACTGATTTTCTGGATCGTTTTGTTTACACCTAAATGGCCAGCTGTTGTGCTGTCATGATTTTCTCTCTAGTACATCGGATTTTAGAGAATCTGGTACGCAAAGTTTCCAATTTGTTTTTGGGTCGGTAGATGATTTCTCGATTTTTCGGTATAGTTTATTTCCTCGAATGGTGTAATCTGCAATTTATTCGGACTTGCAGATACCTTCCGAAGCATTTTCGAGTGCCAATCGGGCATATGTTCGCCTGAAGCTGTTTCTTAGCCTTGGTTCCTTGGTTTTTGAGCGATAGTTGCCTCCGAGAGTTATTCGAAACTGTCGTTGGCGGTGCTACAAACCAACGGTTGAAACCGACACAGGATCACAGTTGAGTTCAATCGGATACCGGGGAGAGTGCGTCTGCTACCTCGGTTCAGGACTCCCTTGCGGTATTGGACTTCGAAGTCATGTTGCTGTAGTTCCAGCATCCAGCGAGCAAGTCTTCCGGATGGTTTTTCTCCAAACTCATCAACCACTTTAAAGCTTGATGGTCAGTTATCGCAATAAACTTGTACCCTTCGAGGTACGGACGAAAATTTTTTGAACGGCCCATACCAGAGGCTAGGCCATTCTTTCTCGGTTACGGAAAATTTCTTTTCATTTCCGTGTAAAAAGTCGACTCGATATGCAATAACCTTCTCCCGCTTGCCAATAGTTTGGGTAAGCGAAGCCCCTAAACCTTCATTGGAGGCATCCACGTGGACCGTAAAAGTTTCCTTGAAGTCAGGGCAGGCTAAGACCGGTGCGGTAGAAAGTTTTGCTTTAAGGGAATTGAATGCTCGTTCTTGAGAATCCGTCCAATTCCCATCTATTCCCCTTTCTTAAGAGTTCGTCAATGGCATAGATATGTTTGCAAAGTTTTCGATAAATCGTCTGTACCAAGACCGCAAGTCCCAAGAAACTCCGTTACTTGTTTTTACAGTTTTAGGTGCTGGAAAATCTACAATTGATTTAACCTTTTCTGGGATCCGTCTGGATTCCTTTCTCGTTTTTTTACGTGGCCAAGGTATTTCAAACTCCTTTTTACAAAACTTACATTTTTCCAATATTTGGTAATAATCCTGTTTTCTAAGGCGTTCAAACACTTCTTTCAGAAGTTTTAAATGTTCTTTCGAAAGTTCGGGATACCAGCACCAAATCGTCTAAATAGGCAAAGCGTAAGGGCTCAAACTCAGGTCCTATTCACTTGGTCTAGCAATCTCTGAAAGGTAGCCGGAGCAGGGGTAAGCCAAATGGCTTGACCTTGAATTGGAAATAACCCTCTGCCGGGAACGGTGGAAAGCCGTAATTGGTTACTGTTAACTTCGAGAGGTACCTGCCAATAGCCATCCTTTAGGTCGATCGTGGATATATAGCAAGCATTTCTCAGTTTGTCGAGTTATCGCACTTATTTGGGGAAGGGGATATGCATCCTTCTCACTGACCGCATTAACTCGCCTTAAGTCGATGCAACACCTTACTTTTTCCATTCGATTTCTTAACCAGCACTAGTGGAGAGCTCCAAGGATAGATGATGGTTCAATTGATGCCTGACTCCAGCATCTTGTCAATTCTTTGTTAATGATCGCCCTGCATTTGCCGGGTTGCGATAATAATACCTCTCTGTTTAATGGGTGTATCAGTTTTAAGGCGAATTTTATGTTCCACTAATGTCGTGCGACCAATAAAACCATCGAACAAATTCAACTGATAATCAAGGAATTCTTTAAGTTTTTACTTTCTCCTTTTGTGAGTGCCATAACGGCATCAGTATGAATAGTCTTTGAATTATCGCATCTAGTCACTGTTTCGCAGTACTTTCCATGAGAGTGATATCGATCAGTTTTAAAGGTGTTATAACGTCCCATACACCAAAATCATCGGCGTAGTTAAGCCTGGTAGAAACAAGGCGCGTACCTTAGTTCTATTATCGGCTATCTCGCAGTTAAATTCCGAAGGCCTGAGATATCTGGTCTATTTGTGCTATCGGCCATATTAACATTAACATTTACGTTTCTTAGGCCTAACGCCCTAACTGTAATAGTGATGGAGCTACTCTTTCCCCTATAATAGTCACCTTCGATCCCGTATCAAGCAGTGCACAAAAGGTAGTTTCTTGAATCTTAATTGGATACAAATGGTCTAGGATCGTTCGATTTAACTTCTGCACAGCTGCTTTTGTTAAATTCTTTTATTTGGTTGAGCCATTTGGGCATTCGATTGAGGTGATTTGTTGCCCCAGAGTCCCGGGACACCTCTGACGCTCCGGGGCCCGGAAATGTTTCCCTGCCTGCAAGGACACTGGACGGTTCGGTTCCTACTTTTTTACAGTTAAAACAGCGAATGGTTTTAGGTAGAGGACACTGGTGATATTTATGCCCTTTAGTTTCACAATTCCAACAAATAGGAATGGCAAAGTCGTTGTATCTGTAGTAAGATGCCTTGGGCTGAGTAGTGTTAGTCGGGGACAGTTGTAGAGGGCTCGAACCTTCGCTTATCGGGAAAAGATTTGGGTTTTCGTGATACAGTTCTGGCTTATCTATCATCTGAAACTGGGTTATGACTTAAAAACTCTACGTTTTTTAGTCGTATGCCGTCTCAGGTACCATGGATTGAGCTGGATTTTGGAGGAGGTCGGTAACTATTCTTCTCTCGCAAATAACTTTCATAAACCTTCGGCAAGATGAATTAATTCACTAATCGAGTGAAAACTTTCCCTTTTGATCGTCAATTTGTATTCAGGTCTCATGTTTGAATATATAATCGGTTTAGTGTTTGGTTTATAGAGAAGCCCACCACGTCGTCGATTAAGAGTCGTAAGGGCTACAATAAATTTTCGCATTGGCTCACTCTCGCCTGAGTTCTTCGAGTTATTTCCTCGTCCAAGTTACGTCGGTAATCTGGAGGAAGATACTGCTCTTCGAAGCTGATTATAAAGGGCGTCATAGTTTGTCCCAAAATGACTTATTATTTCGGTACCAGAAAAGAGGGTTTTTCCTTAAAAAAAGTTCCGGTAATGCTTTTAAAACCCGATCGGGAGGTATTTCATAAGATTCCAAGTTCATTGGACGCTCAATGAAAGAGACTGGGTCTCCACCCCCCATCGAATCTCAAATTCCATTTCCGAACTTGATTGCAGATTTGAGGATTTTCCGGATGCCCCTAATTCAGATTAGGCCTGCTTGCCATGTTAGCGCACTGTCCAATCCAAATTTCCGGGGTCAAGAGGCTCACACCGTGGAGGGTCTTGCTGTCGGCATTCTCAACGGGGGGAGGTGTTGTTAGTCTGGTGTTTCGTTTGGGCTATGGAAATTTCAGTTTTTTCGTGATTAAAGGGCAAAATCGTTCCTGTACTGGGTTTTAAAAACTCCGTAGGAGGGAGGTTTTAACATTTCTCGAATGCTAATTTCCCCTCATGTTGTTATGACCTCAACATGAAGGCACTAATCGGTCCTAATCTGGGAACTACATTGGTCGCGGGGTTTTTTTTGTCCGTATGACAATAATTTGTTCTTAGTGGAAGAGGTTCAGGAGGGTTTTTTTTCCGACCTAAGAAAAGTTAAAGTCCTTTCGTATTTCCCGCACATTCCCAATCAGGATTCAGATTAAATTTATTTAAAACTCTTCTGTAGGTCGTTCTTTTGTAATTTTAAAAAATCCAGCCCCACGAGGCATTCTCCGAAGGGGAAGGAAGCATAATTTGGGGATTGGGAATAGTTGTGGAGGGATGGTGGCCCATTGTGTAGCGTTACTAGTATTTGTGGTGGGGGTAATAGTAGCAGTAGGGCCGTATGGGAACCCTGCACTGTAGGGGGACAAATTTTTTGGGGTAATGTACCAACAAAGCCTGTGGTGTCGTAACCGGTTAAAGTGGGAGTATTCGTAGTTGTTTTTCTTTTGGGTTGTTCCCTTGTCCATCATTTCCGTTTACATACATAAGAATAAAATTTGATAAGGGGAGAAAGGGTTTAGTAAGTACATATTTTTGTACGTATCAAATTTTTTTAAAACCCAAAAAGTTGTTGTAAAACTTTAACAATTTTTAGTCGTAAATTTGTAAAGTAATCACAAAAAAGTGTAAAGTAAATCGTAAAGTTTTAAATTAACGTATATTACAGTCCCAGTTGTTCGGGCGCCACTTTGCGATGTTATTTTCCGGGGGCAACGAAATATTCGCAACTTGCCAGATAGCCATCGAGCTGGGTTGAAATTTCCAGGGTTCGAGAATTTCATACAACTATTATTTATTGTTAGGAGGCGAATCAGAGGGCCCACCTGCGGAAGAAATTGATACTTTCCAAAATAATGTTGGGCTTACTCATCACGTCAACTCCAATAAAATTTTGAAGACGTAAAAAAAAATAATAATCTTGCTCAGAAAAAAATAAAAATTTCTTGTTCTAGGAAAAGTTTTGTTCAAGCGAGTTCGATTTTCGAAAACAAACTGTATTTTTATTAATATGTCGGTTAGTGAGGGAATTACAAGTAAGTGAGTAGTCCCCCATGATAACTTGGTTCGGGGAAGTCGTAAACAGTAATTATTTAAGAGCCCGGGGGGTAATAATTAATCGGTTTAAAAAAATTGAGGTTTTAAGAAGCAAAATACAAAATCAAAGCAAAAATTTTGGAGCAAGGCAAACAAAAGCAATATTCAAAAAAACACCAATAGCAAATTTACAAATTATAATTTTAAAATTAAACCTGCACCAAATCCCAAATGCAACTACTAATACAAAAGCAAGTTTCTAACCATTAACAAAAAAAAATTTCTACGGGATGCAAAAGCTAGAAAAAATTTATAATTAAAAAATATACTAAGCTGTATTTATTTTTGTAGGCAAGTGTTTTAGCTCCAAAATTAAAATATCAAGTTTACTTTCCCGGCATTTTAATTTTTTAAAAAAAAAAAAAAAACAAAGTAATTCCCCCCTTAAAACAACCCCCATGCAGAATTACCCTACCTTGGAAGCTAAAAATTAAAGGTAAAGATTTTAAACCAAAGCAAAAGGCTACAAAAACTAAATTACTATAAATATTAGGGCCTCTAGAATTATTTAAAGAAAAATTGAACACTCCCCCCTATCTTTCACAGTTCACCAGAAAAAATAAACCCAAAAAAATTTGTTAAATAAAATTTTGATGGGGTTAAACGGGGGAGGGGGTTTTCAGGACGTTCGCAAAAAATAAAAAGAAAAGGGGTTGCGAAATCCCGAAATAGATAAAGGAGGGGAAAAAAAAAAAAAAAACACTTCAAAAATATAAATAATTAAAAAAAGAAAATTTAGATTGAACTTCAATAAGAAAGAAAAAAATTTTTCCGGATTAATTAGGATTCGCCAAGAAATGTGATAATAACAGACAACAAATGATGGCGAGAAAATTTTATACCTAATAAAAATTTACATCGATTGAACATAAGATTTAGTTTATGAGGACGGGGGGGTGGGAAGAAAGTATTTATAAAAGGAAGTCGGGGTATAGGATGCCAGTACTATCCCGGAAAGAAAAAGCAGTGGTAAGGCGGAGTCCCCGACTGTTATAATTTTTTTTTTGGGTAGGAGATAATTGGTTGGGAAAGTTTCGTAAAGGAAATTCGAGATGAGGTGCCAGCGATCGCCAGGAAAAGAAATGCGAGATCGAAAAAATTTAGAAAGGAAAATTTTAAAACACAGTAATTAAAAAAATTTTTAGTCGAAATGACAAAAAAAAAATTAATCTGAGTAATTGAAATTTAAAAAATTTATAAGTTAAATTGAAAAAAAAAAGAATAACTTTATAATTCAGGTTGAAAAAGTAATCAAAGTTTCAGTAAATTAAAAAAAAAGTAAATATATTTCTATTTAAATTTAATGAACCTTAAATATCAAATAAAATTATTAAGAGTATATTTAAAATCAAACAATTATCTTATCAAAAAATCTATAACCCACAAACATTACAATATATTTCAGAACGATTAATTTTCATAAATGACAAATAAAATATTAAAAATTTTGTCTCACATAAAAAAAAATTTGGAAAAAAAATTGTTTGTGCGGAGATAAAACACTTTAGAAAGGGGAAACAGGGTCGTTGTTCCTTACCTGGTGTGGATATCGGCGGGGGCCCCTTTCGGTCGTGAGTACAATCTTCGGGCGAGCGGGGTCGGGGGAGGGGTTGAAGTGTCGTGGTGACAGCGGTCGTCGGCGGTGTGCGGGCACTGACTGTCTCTCCGTGTCTTCAATCCCGGGCATTATATAGGTTCGCGCGACTGGGGGGTTTGGGGGAAAGCCTTCTCCCTCGCCGGATCGGGGGGGGGAAGCGGCAAATAATCCTGCGGGGGGCCACCAACCCTTTGCCAATAGGTTTCTGACTAAATCGTCAGTAAAAAAAATTATTTTCGCTCCTTTTTATGATAATTCTAAAACTCAAAATCGTTATTCGTAAAAATTTTAAAAAATTTCTGTTCAATTTTTCCAATTTTACAATGAATATTTTTAATTTAAATTTAAAAATTTTTTATGTTAAAAAAAAAACATGTTACAACATTAAGGGAATTTTTTAGAAATTTTAAAAAATACAGAGAGGTTTAACTTGTATCCAGAATTACCGTACAAGCGTGATGAAAGTGAGAGGGAATTTTTTGTACTTCATTAAGGAATTAATTTTAGAAATTTAACTCAGAGAGGTTAATATTGTATTCCAGAAAAACCGTACAAGGTGAAGAAAGTGAGAGCAATGTTTGTGTACATTAAGGAGGGTTATTTTAGAAATTTAAATACAGAGAGGTTAAATTAATCCAGAATACCGAAAAAGCGTGATGAAAGTGAGAAGCAATTTTGTAGTACATTAAGGAGGGTTATTTTAAAAAATTTAACTACAGAGAGGTTAATATTGTATCCAGAATACCCCTAAAGCGTGATGAAAAGTGAGAGCAAAGTTTTTAGTACATTAAGGAGATTATTTTAGAAATTTAATACAGAGAGGTTAATATTGTATCCAGAATACCGTACCAAAAGTGATGAAAGTTGGGGGGCAAAATTTTTTAGTACATTAAGGGATTTTTTTTAGAAATTTAAAAAACAGAGAGGTTAATCTTGTATCCAGAATACCGTACAAGCGTGATGAAAGTGAGAGCAAAAATTTTTTACTACATTAAAAAGGGTTATTTTAGAAAATTTTTCTACAAAAGGGTTAATATTGTATCCAGAATACCGTACAAAAAGTGATGAAAGTGAAGCAATGTTTTTTTGTACATTAAGGAGAAAATTTTTTTTGAAAAATTTTAATAAAAGTTTTAAAAAATTTTTTTTATCCAGAATACCGACAAGCGTTTTTGAAAGGTTTTGAGGGGAAAGTTTTTTTGTACATTGAAAAGGGTTTTTTGAAATTTAACTAAGAGGGTTAATTTGTTAAACCCGAAAAAACCCTACAAGGGGGGGATGGGGAAAGTGGGGGGCAATGTTTTTAAAAACATTAAGGAGATTAAATTTTTTAAAAATTTTTTAATACAGAGAGGTTAATATTTTAAAAACCGTACCCCAACGTGATGAATGGAGAGCAAAATTTGTAGACTTAAGGAATTTTTTTAGAAATTTTAAAAACAGGAGGTTTTAAAAATTGTACCAGAATACCGTACCAAAAGTGATGAAAAAAGGGGGGCAATGTTTGTAACCTTTTCATTAAGGAATTATTTTTTGGGGAAATTTAATACAGAGAGGTTAATAATTTTTTCCCCCAAAAACCCTACAAGCGTGATGAAAGTGGGGAACAATTTTTGTAAAAACCATTAAAAAGGGATTATTTTTTAAATTTAAACCCCCAGAGAGGGTTTTTATTTTTTCCAGAAAACCTACAAAAATGATGAAAGTGAGAGCAATGTTTTTGTTTTACATTTAAAAAAGGGATTATTTTAGAAATTTTAAAAAAAGAGGGGTTTTAAATTTTATCCGGGAAAAACCGTACAAGCGTGATGAAAGTGAGGGGGAAAGTTTTTCCCCAAAATTAAGGAGATTATTTTAAAAAAATTTAACACAGAAAAGGTTTAAAAATTTTGGGATCCAGAATCCCCCTACAAGCGTGATGAAAGTGGAACAATTTTTAAAATACATTAAGGAATTTTTTTTTGAAATTTAACTACAAAAAGGGTTTTTAAAAATTTTTCCAAAAAAACCCCTCCCCAAAACGGAGAAAGTGAGAGCAATTTTTAAAAATACATTAAAAGATTTTTTTTAAATTTTTTAATACAGAGGGTTTTAAAAATTTTATCCAAATACCGTACAAGCGTGAGGGGAAGGGGGGAGAAAAAGTTTGTGGGGACATTAAGGAGATTATTTTAGAAATTTCCCCACAGAGGGGTTTTAATTTTTGTATCCAGAATACCGTAAAAAGGGAAAGAAATTTGGAGAGCAATGTTTGTACTACTTTAAAAGGGATTTTTTTGGGGAAATTTAAAAAAAGAGGTTAATCTTGTATCCAAAAATACCGTAAAAAAACTTTTTTTAAAGGAGACCCCAATTTTTTGTAGTAAAAATTAAGGGGGGGTTTTTTTTAGAAATTTAACTACAGAAAAATTTAAAACCTGTATCCAGAATCCCCTACAAGCGTGTGAAAGTGGGGAGAAAAAGTTTGTAGTACTTTAAAAGGGATTATTTTAGAATTTAACTAAAAAAAGGGTTTAAAATTTGTATCCAAAAAAACCCCCTTCAAGCGTAAAAGAAATTTGGAACAAGGTTTTTTATACATTAAGGGATTTTTTTAGAAAAATTTAATACAGAGGGGTTTTAAATTTGTACCCCCAAAAACCCTACAAGCGTGATGAAAGTGGGCAATGTTTTTTACTACATTAAGGAGATTATTTTAAAAAATTTAACTACAGGGGGTTTTTAATTTTATCCAAAATAACCGTACAAGCGTGATAAAAATGGACAATGTTTGTAGTACATTAAGGAAAATTTTTTTTAAAAATTTTAAAACCCCCGAAGGTTAAAATTGTATCCGAATACCGTACAAGGGGAAAAGAAAGTGAGACCCCAAGTTTGGGTTTTAGTACATTAAGGAGATTTTTTAAAAAAATTTAAAATACAGAGAGGTTAATATGTATCCGGGGAAACCGTACAAGCGGGGGTGAAAGTAGAGAAAAGTTTGTAGAAAAATTTAAAGGAGATTATTTTTAAAAAAATTTCCCCCCCTTTTCCCCGGAATTTTTTGGAAATTTTTTTTCATTTTTTTATATCATGGCCCCCCCGAAAAACAAAACCTACCAAAATTTTGGGGAAAAGGGGGATTATAAAAAATTTTGGGTTTTTTGGGGGGTTTTTTCCAAAATAACGCGAACTTCGGGGAATTCGATAACTGCCTTTTAAAATTTTTAAAAAAAATCCATACAAAACTTTTGAAAAGGGGTTTTGCAAGCTAAAAAAAAAGGTTTAGGTTTATCATGTCATTTAAAATTTTAAGTTTTTTTTTCACTTGTATTTTTTTTCCTTTAAGATTTACAAATAACGGGGTATTCAATTTTTTTTGTAGCAAAAAAATTTTTCCTTTTAATTTTAATTTTGAACACGATAACCGCCGGGGACCGTAGTTTTATTAGATCCGGGTAAAATTTTTGAGAGACAGAAATTTTACACATATTCTTTTTTAGTTCGTTAACAAAATCTTGACCAAGAAACCCCTTCCCCAAATGGGGGTTTATTTGCTTTTGGGGGGAACTTTTGGTTTTTGAGTATTTTAAAAAAATAAATCAAAATTTACAAATTTTTTCTTTTTTATGTTTTGGTAATTCTTAAGGTTTCAAGATTGGGGCCCCTTTTTTAAAATATAGATGATACATAATTGAAAAAATTATATGTAAATAAGTTTTTTAAATTGTAAGTATAAAAAAAGGGGCCCCCCTTTTCTTTTAAAATTTTTTATACTTTTTAAAAAAAATTTTCCCCTTTAAGTTTTCGAAATTTTTTGGGGATTATAAATGGGGTTTAAAAGGTTTGGGGAAATGAGAAACCGGGTTTTTAATCCCGAAGGAGCAAGTTTTTTTTTTGGGGTTAAAAAATTTATTAAAATGAAAAAAAATTTTTTCGACTGCTAACATAGATTTTATTTAAAAATTTTTTAAAACTCAAAAAATTTAAAAGTTTTTTTCATGAAGGTTTTAAAGCATAGGGAAAAAATTGTTTTTACCGATATTTATATATATCAACCACTAATGTTACACTTTTTTTTTGGGCGTCTTATTTCCTGATTTATCTCCAAACCCTTTGAAGTTAACGCACGAAAAAAAATTCGTAAATTTTTTTAAAAACCATTTTTCAAGAGGGTTTCAAGAATTATTTGTTTTTTTTAGCACTGTACCTGAATATGATACAACTTTGAAAATATTTTTACAATCCAGAAGCTTTTTAAACCAATAACAAAAGTCAACTAAAGCGGTTAGGAAAAAAATGAAAAAGTAAAGGCACAACACATTTTTTCCCCTTTTCATGCACCCGTCAGGTCTCGTAAAAAATTAAATTAAATATTGCTATATTCAAAAATCTTAGACCATTTTGCTATGAGAATTGTTGGCAGACAAGACATAGACAGATAGGACACAAAATTAAATTTTATAGCCTCATGATGGGTCTCCTAGCACTCAACTAATTAAAGGGGACTTTTTTTTTTTTTTTTTTTTTTTTTTTTTTTTTTTTTTTTTTTTGAAATTCAAAATTTTTTAGTTGCCAAAGGGGGAATTTGGGGAAATTATTAGTCCCCCCCCAGTTAAAAAGGGAAGAAGAATGGGACAGCGTATTTTAATGCAGTAGGTGGAAGGGTAACCATACTGCCCAGGGCTTGGGGGGGACGTGGGGGTGGGGGTTTTTATTGTATTAACCCATTCACTCCATCTTCCCACCCTTTTCCCACTTATTACTCTCTCTCTCTCTTTGTTTTTATTTTTTTAGGGGGAAAACCCAACAAAAACGGTTAAAAAATATAATTAATGAGTATTACCCTTAAATTTTTCATCCCAAGCACCAAAAAAAAATTCGGTAAAACCAAGTTACGTAAGTTTTTTTTTTTACAAAAAAAAAAATTAGACGTCAGCGGTGAAAGTTAAAAAAATTTTAAGAAACCGGGTTTTAAAAACTTTTAGTTCTCAAATCTTTTTTGCTCAAAAGTATGGTAAAATGTTGTAAAATTAGTATGAAATGTTTTTACATAACAATACACAATGGGGTTTTTGTACGATCATATATTTAATTAAATAATAAAATATAGCGTGAAAACGGACTATCGGGGAAAAAGAGAAAAAGAATTTTATTTTTTTAAAATAAGTTTTAAAATATATTGACCGATTTTGTTTGGGCCAAAAACCCCAAAATTTTAAAACAAATTAAAATTGAAGGCTTTGTAACCAATCACTTAGATGAAAACGGAAATTAAATTTATTTATTATTTTTATTTCAAAAAAATAAAAAATTATTTAAAGTTAGAGTTAAAAAAAAGTAATATAAT
>NW_025781331.1:0-42769 GCF_021130785.1 Homalodisca vitripennis | reverse complement strand
TTTGCCTAGCCTGAACTGGAATGCATACAAATAGGAGCGAGAATATCACCATATTCATAAAATATAAAATAGGATATACAGTAAAAATTTCTAACCGCAACAATATTTTTTAATATCCTTAAAAAATTGTAAAGTATTATATTATTTAGTACATTTTAAATGTATTATTTAGTTATTAATATGAAATAAAGTTTAAAAATAAAGTGATAGTATTAAGTCTTGTTAAAAATTGAATAATTTGAAGACTAACGCAATTTTAAAACCTGTTGTTTACCATATAAGTTATTTTAGCTTGTTTTAGGAACAGAAATGAACTGTAGTGCCCACAGAGTTTACTGTAAAAAGAGTGAAGTGAAATGCTAATTCTCAGTAAACAGCTACTTATTCACCATAGGGTGGCCAAGTCTTAGTCTGCATACATTTGCTACTTCATTTCCATCCACTGTTGTACGATTGAACCAAGTTTGATGTTTGACGCGTCAGTACCAATATTCCTTTTGGGTAAAAGTGAGTATATATTATAAATAACTAGGTTATCATATTTCTATTCGTATGTACATCTAAGTTATACTTTTTTCGTATCTTTGCCCATCTTGTGAACCTATTTCTTGTGCTGATTGACTCAGGCCTAATTGCATAATATATTGTTGAATTATTTATTTATAGTTCTCTACTTAATCATTATCAAATAAGAAATTATTCTTGCTTCAAATAGATGCCTTAAATTGCTTTAAATTTTTATTGTGGATGAGGACAAAATAGCTGTTAATTTTAACAAGGCAAATTCCTTGGTTGTCCACGAATGGTACATTATTACTGCAAAACATCATGGTATTGGGGTTTGAGCGATAGGTATAGTTTACAATGCAAGGTGACTATTGAAGTTGATTGGCTCCCCCCTCTCCTTATTGTTAAAAGGTTCTGTAAATCTAAAAAATTAGGAAATACAGTCTGTCTTCTGTTAGCTTAGGACTGCTGGGGGCTGGAACATAGGTAGCTTTCCTCTCTTCCAATGTGAAATGTCTGAGATATAGTGCCGTTATCTCTCATCAAGGTGAACACAACCATACTTAACTTGTTATCGTTAACGTATATGTAACTCAACCAGTGGGCATAACATTCAAATCACTTTATTTCACTTCCATCCCATGATATATATAACATGTGATTAGCTTTATAATAACTAACAGTCGCCAAATGACTGAGTGATCAGTAGTACTAATCTATGCCAATTACAATCTTTAATGATATGAAGTTGATTTGAAATATAAACGACGTTTTTTATTCATCAGAGTAAAAAACAATTTGGTCCGACTGGATATTTCCTCGATAGTCTTAAAATATGATACCATACTACCTTATTTTATCGTATATAAATATAAACATTTCCTAATATAAAAACATATTTGGGGTATCACCACTTAAGCCGACATTCACAAAATATAAATTTAACAATCAGAAAAAGATCATAAGGAAAATTAATTCTCCACTTTAGGATATTTTAAATCGTGTGGCATATGGTTTAAATTTTCGATATACGTTTGATTGGTTGGTTGAATTTGTCAATAAAAGAATTAAAAGGAACTAGGAAAGAATTGTCGTTTTATAACTTTGTCAATGCTTTTGCTTTGTTGATGCTCTCCTACGTCTGTATCTACTAGAAGTAGCGAGAATGCCAGACGATTTATTTCTTAGGGGAAAATTCTCTTTCGATTCTATTCATGTTAGGGAATTAACGCTGCTTCTCAATAAACTACAAATATATGATTTAAAAATTTACTTTACCATTATTTAGTTACAAATTTAACAATAAGGGGAGAAAACTAATTTATATTTAAGTTCCCTAACTGTTGATTAAAAATCATACAAGAAATATAATTATATATATTTTTTTGTAGTGTGTTCTGTTTCAATCCAATAATTCGTTCAGTACAGTAAATCAATAGTAGAAAATCCGCGGCTTCGCCCAATGTTTTAAAATACAGGCTCACAAGTGCACATTTCTCGTTTAAAGTAACTTAATCAAAGTTTTTACCCAATTTGTGATATACTTGATTGAGTATCTCTAATGGTTTCGTTACAATGCTTTAACTACATAGGGCCAATTTGTATTAACCCCAGTTGTGAGGTTTTTAGAATTCTAATTTGCCTAGAAACAAATAAGATAGGTCTTATAAAAGCTTTTAAATCTGTAGCATAGATTTCATAGTAAATTACACGTCTTTAAAATAAATATTTCACTACTCATGAAGTAAAGCGTGCCAGGTAATAGGAGTTTATTGTAGGAGGGTAAAGGAGATTTATTATTTAAATAGCAAGAACAGCAGAAAATACCTCGTTACTGAAGATCAAACAAGTTGTCTGCCCATACCAGTTTTGCTGTCAGAAACACTATAGTTTCTGAAATTTATTGTTAGTAAAGGATTTCCATATTAACTACCTGTTATACTTAGATTAGTTGTAATTAAATAGTTTTTAACGCTAATTATTGCTACTTTCTATGGTATTACATATACCATTCGCATATTATTATTACATATACCAACGCTGCTGTTCTAGCAGTTTTAAATCGTTTCCTTACAGTTTGGTATTTTGTTCGAAACCCTTTTAAACCTTTATATATCAAGTATTTATTTAGATACATTATCATGAAAGTGATTATTATCAAATGTGTAACCCCTAACTCCTCTCATAATACACAGCTACATTAACAACAAGATAACTGTCCCTGTTTATTTGGATTAAGTATCATATCCCTCATCAGTGTGAAATAGACCTTCATCTATAATGACGGGTTTTTACTGGGAAAACTATTTTTCTGATGTATCGCGTTGCAATTCCCTTTTCAGTGGTTACGGGAAGCCAATTTATAGTAAAATATACACGTTCACATTTATGTTCGTTAAGTAAATTTCCAGGAAAAAAAATTTATTTGATATTACCTACTGCTCTCATAATAATTAATATCACAACTAATTAATGCACTCATTATTGCACTGTATAAATATCACGATGGTTGATATTCTTATAGCAAAATATAAAATTTTGGAATACCGTATTGTACGTTGTGATCTACATATACTTGTTCACCTGAAAAACTTTTGCTTACTTTTATAACAAAAACATGTATTATAAAATTATTGTTTGGATATTCACGGAATGTAATCCTAATAATATTATGAATGAGAAAAGTGAATATGTTTGTTTGTTTTGTTTTCACGCATAAAACTATTAAACCGAGCGTACTGAAACTTTACGTGGACATTATTATGCTCCTAGGATGAATATAGGTTTATTTTTTACTATACAAATCTCTCTGAGCTACGTCCTGGGCTACGCCCCTACCGATCTTTAAAGCAGCAAAAATCCAATCTTAATTTCTAAAAATGTGTTTATGTGAATCTAAAAAGCCTTTTAAATGTAATTAACTGTTCTATGTAAACATTGTACGATGACAGCTCTATCATATGTGTAACCAATTTAACCAATATATTTCATTTTGTTTCACATTCATATAGTGAAAGCAAAACAAAAGTAACAACACTTCATTTTTCAACATTGAGGCAAACAATGCAAACCTATTTATAGTTTTTTGGATTTTAGTTAATAAATTAAATTGGGGAATATGTATTGCAATGTATTGAAATTAGTTTCCTCAACAGTAGGACTACATATTTACAGTAACCTTAGGACCTAAATTGGAGGAAACATACGAACGAGCGAGGTACGTCCGTGACTATAGGAAGTTGAATCATAAAGCAGTACACAAGACAGTAAATGCAAAATTCTTAAAACAGAAAAGTTGTTAAAATTTTACGTTCCATCCATTTTTTACTGATAAGATATACTATAGTTGATTATGCATATAAATATG
This sequence comes from Homalodisca vitripennis, assembly GCF_021130785.1. NCBI lineage: Eukaryota > Metazoa > Arthropoda > Insecta > Hemiptera > Cicadellidae > Homalodisca > Homalodisca vitripennis. The sequence goes on along the minus strand of NW_025781331.1, from coordinate 38,895 downwards.
TATATCATTCCTACATTGCATCTGAGCAAATAAAATGATATTCGGGAACAATGTTATAAACAACTGTGTTTTATTGGGAAGCAATAAATATGTAATTTACTGTATCATGTATCATCTTTAAATATGGATCACAACTGTCTTATGTATACATTGGAATGTGGAACCATTATTAATATTGATTTTAGCTTTCCAATTATCAATAGTGATATCTATATCCATACTATTAATAAACCTGTACTGTATAGAACTCGAAATTTATACATATGTATATTTATAGTGTATTTCAGGATAAAATGGCAAACTCCACTTTCGTAATGGAGATATAAGTGATTTGAGATAAATGTAAAAAACCTGAAATAAGAGTTTTCAGTAATTTTGTCCAAACAGACTTCTTGAACAAGAACACTGAAATATGGGTTATATGATATATGAATAATTCCATTTTAAGCATATTATAGGACCTTAACATATTATATCACATGTGCTTTTACTACAAAAGCTAAAACCCTAGACAGGAAACTATATGTCTCAGAATATATATGATAAAACATAAAAAAGTCTTACATGCTCAATATATTTAGGTCCTTTAATAAAATCCAACAAAGATATTACATAATTGAACTGTAATATTTTACAAATCTAAATTAATGACGATCATCCATTAAGTCCTAAACACATCTAATCGTTGTTTTATTTTTGCAATATACCAGTGTTTAGTACTAACCCAGATCCAGATTAAATTTTATGATACTCTGGTTAGTTTGTTAGTATTCTTTTTCTATGAAACTCATCTGATGGAGTTTGGAACAGTTCCTTTACACTAACCATTGTTTAGGTTTATTCAGATATCTATCCTTTTTCTTCTATATATATATATGTATAGGTTCAATGTTAATTTTACGATCGTTTTCTTCTGCCAGTCTCTTAGGCGATCATATTCTGGAAAGAGAATAAAATACAATAAAGTATCGCTTTTGATAAAAAAAAACATATGTTTTGAAAATAAAAAGAACACAATTGAACAAATATTCCGAACTATTTTTATACTTTTGATTTATTGATTACTTGTGGTGTATTAGGTTTTTCCTTATAAAGCTACATAGTTTTATTTTATATTACTGATGGATCAGTATTTTACAAAAGAGATATTTGAAACACTCACGGATTGAATATTTTAAGATTTTTCTTTCCCCAGAGAAAATTTTGAAGAGAGTGGAGAGGAATGCAAATTCTTAGTAAACAGATACTTATTCACGATAGGGTGGACGAGCCTCAGTCTGCATACACTTACCACTTCATCTACATTCAGTTCCACGTGGTTGAACAAAGTTGATGGAAAAGTATATTCAAGACTGCAAAAAACTGTGCCATATAACTGTTTCGTGCAAATTGAAATATTGAAAGACATTTGGTGTTTATTCCAGCCTCACATTCAATAACTAAAAGTATTTTCTAAATTTAACAGTGGTTTCAGCGATATTGATAAGCAATTTGTTGTTATTTCAGGAAGGTTAGGAACTAATTCCGTGTGAAATTATAAACTAACTAAAATTGCTGTACGATATTTCCACCTTAATATTTGATCACATATTGTTTTATAGAGTAAACAAAGGGAATTGTTCTAAGTAGGATTTACTTGTGAACGCCTAAGGTAATAATGAATTTACAGTTTGACATTTAGAAATATTGGCGTTATGTAAAATCTACCTTTCTCCTGTCTAGAATGGAAAATTTTACAGTTTCTTCCTATTCGTTGACAAATCACTGGTAAAAAATTTTCAATTAATATTTTTGACATAAATGTTTCTGTTTAATTTTATAATAAATAATATTAAAACTATTTACTAAAACTTAGATACCCAATAAATCTCAATAAAATTCAATAAAGAGCGCAGAAGAAGTATTGCCCTTGTACAGACAGTCTTGCAGTAATTAACAATAATAAGAAGTATTTTAATAATAGTAGTAAAATACTTATAACTATTTTCATAAAGTGCAATTTGTATTTTGTTTTACCATGATGCACTTGTCAGTAATATATGCTAGTTCACCATTTTTTCGCCTGGTTCTGTGTTCTTTTAGTTTTTAGCTTTCATTGTTACTCGGTATATTAGACCAGCTGCATATATTATAATTAGATAATATTACCTCAAATAATGGGTGAAGACATTGATTGAAGATGGGACTTGGTCATGCTTGAATTAGTCTACAAAATGCGCATCGCGTGGGCCATATTGCAGATTAATTTTATACAAAATATATTTAAAGCATGAGCAGGAAATCATCTTCTGGCTTTAAATTTATAACATACATACATAATTCTAAGAGCATGAAACTCTATAGTTAAATCTGATATATAAACAATCGTACTTTGTCGTATCTAATATATTGTTATGTGCCTTGAATGAACATAAATTATACTTGATTGCACAGCAACAAGCGACAATAGACAGTACAATACGATAAACCGACCAGTGACCTACGCTCAGGCGTGAACACACACACACACACACACACACACACACACAAACACAAAACCTCCACCACCATCACCACCTTCAACAATCGATTAATGTTATATACGCCGTCACTGTTGGAAGCAGGATTTGTCTTTTGTGTACTATTTAGAAATTTTTGTGACTGTAATATGAGAACAATATGAAAACCCGTTTACTAAACTACTTGATATTGTTTACTTAAATAAAGTTTTTTTTTAGGTTAAGTGTTATTTTAATGATATATTTTACGAATTTACTGTATAATGTTCTAATAGCTCATATTCTCAGCTACGCCCGCAATTGCTAGGCTACACTGCATGAACTTTATTGAGTAGCTCCCACGAACTATTTTAGACAAATTTAGAGGAACTACTAAATTGGTCTAAGATTTTGTCCATAGTTTTCTTAGTGAGGGGTTACTTAGTAATAGGGTCCTATGAAGTTTTTAAAAGTGAACTACTCATGGACTTTATCATGCATTAGGTATCCATTTATAAGTGTACAAAAACCTATTTTAGATTTTGTATTTCTAACTCACTTTTATTACATTTCCAACGCAAAACTGGTTTAATATTTTACCCCAGGAAAATATATATAATTTTTTATAAGATATAATTCCAAGCAATAAAATGTTATAAATTATTTCGAAGTAAACTTTTGTTTATTGAAAATACAAAGCTATAATGAACATTAATAATACTTACTCTATGACAGTCGCCATCTAAATGTAAAAATGATACATGATACAGTAAAGTGCATGTTCTTGTTTCTAAAACCATGTTCGCTATATCATACAGTTTCCTAGGTCCAGTCTCTACAAATTATATCAGTATTTATGTACCCAATTCATGTACATTATTACCTAGCCAGTAATGAAGACAATAGAACGCTTAATTTTCTATGGTTTCTAATACCTAATAATGATTCGAATCAAATAGCCTTTAAACTAAATTCCGAGAATGTAAATTATGTATTGCTCAAATATCTTGTTCTTATAGTATTGTTATGTACTGCTGCAGGAGGTTAAATTTGTTTACAAGTTGAATAGGGTTTGCTTTTTGGTATTAAAAGTTAAACTGTTTGTTTTTATAAAATTGTATATTTTGTTAAATTAACCATATCTACTACCTAGTACTGTTACTAAATATTCCTGATACCTTAAAAATGTCTTCATTAGCACTATAAAAAACATAGGTCCCATAATGGTACACTGGGGAAGTCCAAAATAGACTTCCGTATTCCAAATTTTTATCAATATCTAGATTAAATTAAGTACAGTGATACGTTTTTATGCTTGCTTAGCTGGGATTTTTTAATATTTTAATAACAAGAAACAGATCATGTAGTTCCTCACTACTTACTACAAGTATATATATTGTAATGGTAAATGGTCAATCAATCAAATACTAAAGGTACTAAGGGATTTTTGGCTATAAAAAAAACGTAAAGTTTAATGTTTTTTTACTAAATGAGTAGTATAATTATACAAAATGACAAACGTGATAAATTTTTGTTTTAAAAAATTATTTAGAATATTATCTTAAAAATATTAGAAGAATAGGTTTTATTAAAAGAATTAGTAAGTGCCACGTAATGTAACAAGTCTTTCCTATATTGAATGTTTTAAAATTGTTTGTAGACAAAAGTACAATTTTGATATGTACAAATAATTGATAAAGCATTTTTCTGAAATATTTGAATTGCTTCAAAACATGGTTGGCAAGACAAATCCAAACGGTTTAAAATGCAAACCTTTTAAATGATTTACATATAACAAAAACTAACTTTACTAACATTTTTTACTACTCTTAATCTTGGGAAATATTTCACGAAATCTAATGTTGGTTCAACTTCCCTCCTGCTATTTTTTTCCTATTATAAAAGAGGATTATGACTTTTAGTATTAATTATCAATATGTTGTATATTTTTTTATTGCATTCCTTATGTAAAAGAATCTGAACGTATTTATACATTATATATATATATATATATATATATATATATATATATATATATATATATATATTAGTAAAGAAATTAAAAAAAATTCATATTCTTATCTATAAGATCAAGATATTCCCTCTGTTTCATAAAATTGTTATGAAAGCATCATAATAATTTTTCAACTCAGACGTTGAAATTCCACACAGTGAAATATTATCTAAGGTTATCATATTGTCCGCAGACAAGCGCAACACAACGAAATAACTTTACGCCAATGCCATATTAAGCTTATTCTCTTTATATGACCGCAATAAGTACTCTAGGAGACACATTCATAAACTGCCTGAATGGCATATTTTCAATATTAAATATTTATATTTTCTTGGGCTTATTATTATAGTCTTGAATATTTTATCCTACCGTGTGCTCAAATTTTCAGTAGTGTTTCTCTTACGTGCTACTTAGTAACAGCTTTAAAACATGGTTCAAACTTATTTAAATTACGGGATACGTGAAAAAATCCTTATTTTTTTATTTCTTATAAATTTTATATAATCCAGTTCATAAAGAGTTTTCATAATGAATTATTTTCTTAGAGCCCACATTATATTAAAGATAAGTACAAAGTTGCCAGTACAGAGGTTTATTTAACCTATTCGTACTTGCATAATAAAAATAAATAAAAATTAATACTAAACAACAAATCTTGCTTATATAACTGACCCTTCAAACATTAAGTGTGCAGAAATTTAGTACTTTTATTTTGATCAAAACACTTCATTACATCATATTATCGTCAGTACGTTCTCGATATTTTGTGCGATCAAAGGGAAACAAATATTTTTTCCGTATAAAAGCTTCGCTTTCTTTCAGCCAATTATTACATTGACCATGTTTGTTAAGTTATGGTCTGTATTACTTTCTGTTCTTTTTTCTTTAAAAGGAACTTAGTTAGTTATATGATGTTCTATAGTGTTAGTTGTATAAATACTGAATTAAAAAAATCAATTTTAAATGTCAGGTTTATGCTGGTTATGCTCAATATATCATGTAAACAGACGGAAAAAAAGAAATTACATTTTTCAGCCTCTAGCGTGATACACTTAGATACCTCTGGCTAAACTGTCAATAGTAATAATACTTTACTAACAACATTGTTTTGCTATTGATGTTTCACAAAAACTTACTGAGCTAGTCAATATTATTTTCATATTTTAATTAAGAATAATGTATATTTAAGCAAATAAAGCGTTTGTATATCTGTATGCCTTACAAGTCATCTCAAGAATGAAATAAGCGATAGAATCTTTGAACGTATCGCATCCTCAGCGTAGATATTACGCATCACTTGCAGTGGTACTCTAAACTTGATTTATATATTAATTATGCTTTTGCTTAAATCATAGGGAGGGGGATAATACACCATAATCAAAATAAATAACCATGTTATAGGTATAAAAAAGTTAGAAGGAAATATTTATTTAATTGTAAAAATATACACACAATATAATTTTTCATATATTGTTATTGAAGGTATATACGTCGATATTGATTTTTTTACAATATCTGACTGATTGATTTGCAGATATAAAGAAATTAATGATGGGTTTAAAATTGCTCAATCGGTTTTGTATTCAAGATGCAGCAGAAGTGATGGATAAAGCCAAGATAGAATACGCAAGTAATGCAAACCAGTCAAATACGTTTATAGCTCCGTGATGTAAATCATATTTGACTGCTTAACTTTGTTTGTGATAAAATATATGGAACTTTCTTTATTACGTTCTAGAGAATTATAGCAAATTATCTATCTATCTATATATATATTTATATTTTTAGAAAATATAATTGTTATTTGAGATGAATATATTTATAAAAATTAAATTACATTTAACTTCACATACTGGGTGTCCCAAAATTACAGGACCAAACTTCACCAAATTGTTCAGGAGGTCAAACTTAACGAAAAAATGTCATATAATATATAGTCATATCTCGCATCGTTTACCTCAGAACGGTCATTTTGTTTTTTACATACAAGTAATTTATTTTCAAAACGGGTTTACCTATTTTGTTGAAACTTGACATAAATATTATAAACATGAACATAAGTTGTAAAAAAATATTTAAAAAGATGTTATATTTATTATCAAAACGAGGGCCATTTAAAATATATAACCTAAATAACTTGAAAACCAACTGTTTTTTTAATGGCCGCCATTTTGAAAATACACATAAGATTTAAAATAAATATTTTTGTACAACTTATGTTCCTGTTTTTAATATATGTGTGAAAGTTCAACAAAATCGGAGAACCCGTATTAAAAATAAATTAATAGTATATAAAAAACAAAATGGCAGATCTAAGGTAAACGAAGCAAGATAGGACTATACATTATATAACATTTTTCGTTCAGTTTAACCTGCTAAACAATTTGGTGAAGTTTGGTCCTGTAATTTTGGGACGCGCAGTATAAAAAACTAATTATAAAATATCTATATGGGTATGTGTTTACTAGCTGTAAAAGCTGATATATTTATTTGTTGCACTGTAAACATTTTATGTTGTAAAAGCGTGGTATAAAAACCGCTACAAAATAATGTGACAGCAGGCTAAATTTAAAATTAATACATAGTACAGTAATCTTAATAGCTTGTGTAATACTGCAATAACAAACATTTTAAATTCTTTTTTTATAAATCTCGTCATTGTTAAGTATGGTTACAGTATTAATATTAGACATGTATCCATCAAAAGCTGCAGTTATTACAAATAATAACAAAGAATAATTTTTAACAAACATATCACATAAAAGCATTTTATTTCATACGTCATAAACATGTTTATCACTTTTCTCTTTTTATGGGCTAAAAGAATTTTTTTTTTTTATCTCCATTGTTTCTTAAGTGTTAAGGTTTAAATGTTTTAAAGTAATAGTATGTAAAAATAATAAATACAAAGAATATGGTATATGACGTGTATATGAAACAAAGGTAAAGTAGTTTTGAAAACTTTTTCTTATTGTTATTGTTTTCAATGTTTAAAAAATAACAATTTCATATATAATAACATCATTAATTTTCATAACATTTGTGTTATGTTTTCAAACTGACATTTTACTATGCTATCTAACTATCTAATATACCTTTCTCCTGACATTTCAGAATGACTATAATTATAAATATAAATGTTTTTAGTTTCTATTAGTCCATTTGCGTAACAGCAATTAAATGTTTGCATTTTACAATTGATGCTGTGGTAAAGTCAACAAATAAAGTGGCAAACCTAACGTGACCCCTATCAGTGACAATTTCAACAGTTCTAGACTATAATACATGTAAGAGTCAATGTTTTTCAAGTAAAAACATTCTATATTTATCGTTAAAAAGTAGCTCGTTTTCTTTAACATTCAATTCATCTTTTTATTTATTAGTTTAGTGAACAACTGTGAAGCGGCCTGCAAGTACGTCACGGCAGTGGTTGGCGTTGCTTCACTCTCTCTGTTATAATACACCTAACGTAACTCATCACCACTGTTTTTATACGTCGATGAGTTAAACACCCACATCCGGCATAAACGGGTTGAGAATTCCTAAACAAATTTGGCCTGTCAACAATGAAGATTAAATTCAGTAGGCTCTGTAGATAAGTTATTAATTTAACGTTTTATATTATCTATTAAGCCGAAAATTTGTTTTAAGCCTTAAATTTAAGGCTTTATGTAATAAATGATTAAGTGTTAAGTTATTACTATTTTATTTATAATATCTAAATCCTGCAGTGATAAATGAATGTGCATAACCCTTCTGGTGAAGCAGTGTTTTCTGTATTAATTAATGTCTTGTCTTTAAACATATTTGCTTGGGGTTGTTCTGGCGTGTTAATGGTAAAAATTTCGTAGCGGTAATTTATCCGTGTTCAAAATTTTGTGGTTATTAGAAATTGTGGAGAAAAATTTATGGTCCAGTAAAAGTTTAGTCATCTATACTGCAATTTTTATACATTAGAAAATTTGTGTTTTGGATTCTAAAAATTACGACCAAAAAAAGTCATGTCAGTTCATCCGTTGCTGCTTCATTGCAGGTCCTCTAGCAGAATTTCAGTTCTTTTCCTCGTATATCAGTATGTTATAATAAACTATCATTATCAGCCCTGAATATTTATTAGGTCACTATTTTGTGCGACAGAATATACAATAAGAAGGTTTTTAATTTCCTATCTTGAATTTTATGGTTTTTAAAGGCGTTGGTGATTTATAAACTTGAATATGTGCTACTAAAACTACACAGTTTACAGTGTATCGTATCAAGTTAACTCTGCCGTTAAGTTATTATTGAACGTCAGTAAAGTCTGATTTTATGTCTCCAGCCTCGCAAGTTATTGGGATTTATGATGTCCGAACTGTCTTGGTTCATAGTTAAAAAGATATTTCCTTCAGTTCATAAATTTAGTAATCACAATACTGTTAAGGCATAATACCAACCCTGTTAGTTTTATATGCTTTAGTGAAAGAAAGTTTTAGGTTACTTCAAATTAAATTTACTAATTTAAATTTACTTACTTTTAGTTATTAATTTAAAATGGCGGGTTTACGTATTAGAAATAAATATAAGAATTTATTCTTATCATTATTTATAGTTTGAGAATAGTTTATAATTAAGGATTTAAAATTTGAAAGGGTAACATAATTTAGGATGTTTATCATTGACATATGGAAATAAACTCAAGGATTGTAATAATACATATTTGTGACTAACTTCATACTAATTTAAAAACTATGTTAATAATTATCATAAACTGAGTCAATTCACGAATTGATTGATAGCTTAGGTCCATTTTGAACTAATTATTTTATTCAAAGAAGAATAACGGTTTATCAAATAATAATATATCACAGTTATTTATTTTGGAGCAATTTTTACGTGGCGAAAAGTCGTAAACAAATATCGGAATGGAAAATAAAGTAAATTTTACAATGTGCGATATTACCCACAACACTGAATTCTGTCAACTCACACGAGGAAACAGAACACTTAGTATCACTATGCGGGGAAAAGAGACTCTACAGATACTCGAGGAGACTTTTACCACCTCTAATGAACTTTTTGATGGTCAGGATCGCTATTACAGATTGAATATAGAGCTTAAGATACAATAACCAATCGTAAATAATACATCCACTTGCCCTTCCATCATATACCACTACAACCGTTTAAATGGTTAATTTTTACTGTATAATGCAAGGTAGGATTTCGCAAAGACACGTTTCGCCGTAACATGCTTCATTGAAGCTCTATGCACAATTTCGAGTTTATAGCTTATTCCATTACGGAAATATCCTGCAGGTAGACACATAATTGTGAATAATGAAGTGTTTTCACCCCTTAGCAGACCAAAGAGACAGGGTAGCATACTAAGTGCTAGGTTTCCATGATGCAGATTAAATTTAGTGGTTGGATATCCACCATAACATACCTCATTCTATACTATACATAAATAAAGTGTAATGCAAAATTTAAAATCAACAGATGAAATTTTCTATGAGATTCTGTGCTTAACGAATAAGACTTTGTAACTTTATTAGGTTAACAATGAGACTAATAACTTGAGTAATAGGTTTCGTTAACGGTGAGCTAGTAGGTTGATCTATGACAAAAGAGTATATGACGTGAAAAAACTATTAAAAACATTAATATTATACACAAGTTAAATAGTATTCGAGTAATATATGTTGCAGAGTTATCATATTCTGTGCTTCCAAATGGAACATATTGATGTAACTTCTCACCATTGCTTAGGTTAAGCTGTTTCTCGAGAGTGTTCGTAGAATAAAACGTGTTTAGCTTATATCCTACAATATAATACTTCGTGCTATTTTACTGACAAATTTGACTATAGCAGTAACCCTGAATAATAATAAAGTCTTTTCAAAATTACCCTTACGAGATAAGGCATTCGTCGCAATTACATGTAACACTGTTTGTACAAGTACAATAAAAAGTGATGTGTATGTCTTATTATTACGTAATTGCCTAAAAATAGCAAACTACAATACGTAAAATTTTGTAACACAATAGTTATTGTTATAAGCATGGTATGCAATAAACTAAACATATCTAATAATGGATTCGGCTGTGCAGATACAGGGAAGTCCTGAAAAATTAAGAAACGCAACAAAAGCAATACAAAAAACGTGCTGCAAAATGTATTGATAATGATGGCCTCATTTTCGAACATCATTATAAAAAGGTGCGTACGGTTGGCCCAACCTGAGTAATTTTGCTTAAAACTAGTAATGTATTTATTATACTGAATAAAATCGATTTTTTGGTACTTATTTCTGTTTTATTTTAGACTTTGATTATATCAATTTTCTCAGAATTAAACTCTCTACAAGGAATGTTTGTTGATTTTATGTATTTATTTCCAATTTAACAAAGTTATTGTACATCAAACTTAAAAAGACATTGTTTCGTGCCCCAATTTTTTGCATTTAACCCTGAATCCATCAAAAACTACTACAGGTACAGTTCTGAAACCTATTTTATTAGCTTTATCAGGTAAAAAATACATAATAATCCACGATATTTCTTACTTAATTAACCTTTCCAAAAGTTCAGTATGGCTTTATTTTACTCTTTACTCTACCCAGGAATTCAGGCGAAATCTTTCGCTCGCTGTAACTCGCTAAACGAAGCGTTTTCGGACCTATGTTTATATAACATTTTTTCATTATTTTTACTAGTACAATGTGCTGTAGAAGTGGGGGGAGAACTTCATGAATCACCCTGTATATATATATATATATTCGGTCTAAAATTAATTCTCTTGTATGCAATTCATTACTCACATTGACACTTTAATAAATACACTAACATTCTAATCTGTGTTTAGTTGTTATCGACGAGGGAAGGTTATTTAGGATAATAGGGTTTCGGAGATTAGCCATCGTTATACGGTACAAAATGTGTAGCGTAACAAATACTTTGTTTACAAGAGTATTGTGATTTACGAGTATAAACGCAGTTTTAGTTCTGTATTCTTCCCTACGTCTAAAATTTTCCCCCTCAAAATACTTACTGTACATATTAGGTGTTAAAAATAAAATTCTTTATTATAATTTTCTAACTCGGAAATGATTTTTCTTTTTCATTACAACTTATTTACCACTCGCTAAGGGTATCCATTAAGTCTACAATCCAATTCAACTTCAATTAAATGAGTAGGCCACTGTAGTGTTCTTGTGTATGTCACTACCAACAGTATAACCATCCGATAGATTTTTAGTTTTTTTATCGGTCGATTAAATATTATCCGGTATTTAACAAAACTGCAATTTAATACACATTTATAAAAAGGTTTATTTTTTGGTTCAAATTCTATTTTAATGTATATGGGAGGATAAACAATATTAAAATGATTAAAAAAACTCGCTAAATTTATTGCAAAATGTTTCAGTTTTTAATTTGTTTGTGTTTTTATTAATTCTACGATTTATAGAGATTGTGCATTAAGTTTAGAGTTAATTTAATTTAATTAATTGATTAATTGAAGAGAACGGAATGCAGATACTTACACGTAGTGTTACAGATTTCTTATAGCACTGCACAATACCAATATAAACTTCCAGTAAAATCCTGTTTCCTTTAAAATTCTTCCATCATTAATGCGTAAAGCTTAGTTATAAATTAATACTTACAGTTCACACAATTTAATATCTATAACTTATCTTGATCTATAACTTATCCCTTAACCATTTCTAAGTGGTATACATAGTTACTTCAACAACAACATTCAGCACACTAGCCAATGGCGCAGTGAAGTGGGTACGGCGGTTATCGCAAGATAACCAGATCAAGCAACGCCGAGCGTGGCTGCTGCTTGGACAGGTGACCGCTGAGCGATCCTGTCCTTGCAAGCGGCCCGCCTGCCCGGCCATTGGTGGTGGTTCGGAAGTCACCTTTAAGCCGTTGGTCCCCAGGTTAAGTGTTAGAGAGGGCTTCTTAGCCCTAACTTCGCCTGGTAAAATAAGACATTCTTTAATTTTTAATTTTGCTTTTCACACTAAAAGTAATTCAAATCTATTAATTCTGTATTTTTATAAAAATAAAGAATTATATTATTGTAGCACAAGAAAAAAAGATCGTTACAGGTAAAAAGTTACTGGTTGCTACAACAAGAAACAAAAACAGTGTGACGTTAAAGAAGTCGCTGCAATTAGAGATGTCTTTTACGGTCGAGACTGTTGTTTTTGTTTCTCCAAATCTCCGCACCAGAGGTCAGATTTATTAAACTTTTTCCATTAACAAAGATTATCTTGATTTCTCATAACTACTTATAATTCAGAAGGAATTTTTATATCTCATTTCTCTTTCAAATCATAGGTAGGTAGATATTTTGAAACTTACATTCTGTTTTAATCCAATTTGGATGTAACACTTTAATACCATAATTAGAAAAAATAACTTGAAATATTGCTTTTGTAATTCTTCTCTCCTGAGGATGAACTTTTAAGTTCATCATGCAACGTTTAAGAGCCACAAATTAATCATTGTTCTACGAATATTTTTGATGGAATCATTGATTCCCAAAGAGGTTGCAATAAAGAGATAATTATATTGAACATTGTTATTTATTTATAAATAATAGCATATCTATTGAATTTTAATTGTTATACTTCATTATCCAAATTGAACATAAATGCAATACCAAGATAAACCAAATTATTGAAATTAGTCCCACCCATTTCCAAATGAATTGAAAGAAAACAAAAGTTTAAATTAGGTAAAGAACGAAAGAGTGTTACAGGTTAAAAAGTCTGGTCGCTACGACAGAACAAAAATCATGTGAAAGTGACATGCCTCATGAACCTTCGTAGAGTTCACTGCAATTAGTAGAAGTCGTTCACCGTGAAGATTGTGATTGTTTTCTTATTGTTATTAATTTTTTCTATTTACAAATACTTTACTATGTTCTCACAACTCGAAACTAATCATAACGTTGTCATATTATGTTTTATTAATCAATGTTTTGTTCAGTTTATGAGAAGTAATGTAAAAATATTATTACAAAAAGTAGTCGGAATGATAAGGAATCAAGATAACAGTCTTAAGAATTTGTATTTAACAAGAACATTCTTAGTGAATTTTATGTATCTAAATGATGAGATATAGTTTAATTTTGTCAGCTTTGAAATTGAGAAACAAAAAAGATTAACAGATTAATCGGAAAGTAATGTAATACTTGGGTACTACATATTACGTTAAACCACAGCCAAATATGCTTCTATAAAATATAATTCACTATATAATAGCTCAGATTCCCACAGGAAGTTGCATTGCTGTGAGATTTTCCCTGTGACTTCCATAGCTAAGGTATTCTCTGCAATGAGACTGGTTTAATAATTTTTCAATATAAAAAATATTATAATAAGGAGATAAAGTGGGTGGGAAATTAATTACTCGTTGTACATGTAGTTTAACTGAGCTGCTTTATTAAAAAAATTATTTATTTTCCTACTTTCCAATACAGTTTCATTCTTGATTAACCTAAGTTAGTTGAAACTGTTTTTGTCTCAACTCGAAACCGTGTTTGATTGTTGGTGTATTAACTTCTTCATCTTTTATCCTTTTTTTCTTTGATTTCTTATTCTTATATAGTCGATAGGAATCACCATATTTGTGTTACGGACAAAGATTTTCTTATTTATTTTGAACGTAAAGAAATTAACGTTTTCAACTAGGTAATATTATTATGTTTGCAAACTTGAAGACAACAGTTGAGCCTTTGTAGATGGAATAAACGATTTAGTCTTACAGATTTATAATTAATGAAACTGGCGTGTTTTAGACATCTGGAATACATTTAGAGCCTACTTATTATTTAAAAGCTTCTCCGGATTTAAAACGTAATTGAAAAAAAAACCATGCCTTAGACCATCTTAAAAAATGGGCTAGCACTATAAAGAAAAATATGTAGTACTTGAAGAGTTAAAATATATTCTAAAGATCAAATCGACAGGGTCCCATATTCTATACATAAGACAGGTAAAACTTTGCAGTACTATTAATTTCATCAAGCACGTAAGCCTAGGTGCTAAATAAAATTTTTATATTCCCCATAGGTAAAAATAAATTTCATATGACACAAATGTATATAAACCTAATAATATATCAGCCGATATTTTTTTAGATACATTTTTTGTAGCAGTGAATTTTCCCAATGTATATTTATACACTAACCTGTTATTTTGGATAGTATTAATACGCATTTGGAGGGCAAAGCTGCTTTAATGAGACGTTTGTTTAGTTGTGATGTGATATCGCAACAGTAAGAACGGATCATGGAAAAAAACTATTTGTTTTTGCTGCTCAGCGGGTAAGATTCCTCGCAATGAGACCAGGCCAGTGCGATCCGTCCTTTGTGAAAAAAGTAATGAGGTACATGTTTTCATTCCAGACATTATGGCTGTACTCTAGTTAGTTTCACAGTTTGTGTATTCTATATTTAACTACTATACGAGTTTCTTGTAGCCATCTTCGTTAATCATAAGACCTATGTAGAATTGATGGATAGTACTCAAACAAATCCAATGGAGCGGATGCCGTATATTGAATTCATTCATTTATATATAATCGATACAAGGGAGTACTGAATATTTAAAATACGTAATAAATATCTACTATCTTGGATTGTTCTATTAACGGTACAACCTAGTTTCATGTAAGACGTTATTACTGTACTCAACATATTTTCCTCCCAGTTTGTTATCCTATTTTCTCGTTACCATCATAGTTGCACTAAGACCGATGCAACATTGCTAAATAATGATAAGCTATATCCTAAGGAGTAATATGCGTCAACATTGATCTCAATATTGCCCGTATAGAATTGAGTTTCATACTGAACACAAAGTCTATAAATCACTGCGTTGTAGAGATATCGTTCGCATAGAAAAAGAGACACTCAGAGAGAAAATGTTCCAGCCTCTTGAATGATAATATTTACCATGTATAAGTTAAGAAAATATTTTGCCAATACCATAATTAGTTTATAATATATGGACATTTAACAATAGTGTTCGTTAGCAAAATTAACTTTTTAAAGTTTTATAATTGAGACTTGACAAGAATTAATTAACACTTTAACATCAAATCTGAGAAGCTGTTTGTTTCTGAAAATATTACTTAAGTCTTCGTTGTAATTTTATACTTTATTTGATCGGCTACAAAGGTATTACAATGAGTTCTTGTATAAAAGGTGTATACTTACATGATCTTAAAACAACTAAATTTAATAATTGTGGACGCTTCATAAAAATTTTAAATAAATCATATCAAAGACTAAAGGTTATACTTAGAAATAAAAAAAACTTATCATCGTAATGTAGAAATTATTGTTCTCAATACTCATAAGTTACTGTAAACAAACTTTTAATTTGTGAACAAAAAGAAAATAATGCAACTTTGAGTTTTTAAACAACAATATATAATAAACCCGTAAAATACTTTAATCATTTCAACATAAAATTTGATTATTTTCTTAATTTTTTTTTTTTTTACCTAAGTAATTTTTATAATTAAAAGACCTCAGCTAAATTTATTATAATTTCAAGTAATAAAAAACATTTATGTAAACTAATAATGTGATAGCACTCTCTTAAAGAATATAAACCAAACACTACAGACATCCCTTTATGTAAGTAGAAGAAAATTTGTGTATTTTAACGTATGTTTGTGTATTTTGTGGTTTATTTGTTCAATGTCCGTATAATTACTGCCCCAGCTTTAGTACTACTGGGCAGAATGAAGTTAGTAGTTCTGTATACTCCAAGTAGGTTATACTTAATTTATGAAAATTAGAGGCTACTTATGAGTAATTTGTATAGTATACCAGTAATGGAGATACATTAAACAATGTTCATATTTTAAAATAATTGGTCATTATTAAGGTGTGTGACGATAATAAATCCATCAAAATTAATATTATCTTCCAATATTTACCCAAGTCAAGTAATTCGGTAACAGGTTTTCTATCATATTAAAAATAAAAACATACATAACAAGATCAAATCAAATTTGTATTAAATTAGAAATCTAAATTTTCCATAAAATTACATAAAATTATTTCGCAATGGTTCTTTTTAGCATTACATCATTCACTTATTATAAAAGGCAGTAAAAAAATATATTAATGTAGAAAATTTTGAAAAAAATTGGATTTTTGTTGTTATATAAACAATTTTAACTATTTAGTATATTTTTAAATCTTAGTATTAAAACCTTATATGAAACTAACCCTTAACATTGTTTACTAATGAAACCATTATTAGTGATTTCATTGCAGACAAGGGGGCTCTCAGATTCCGCAAAACTTGCATGAGTATGCAAAGTTATTTGAGTAACTTAATATTTTTGGTTTATCTGCTAATGATATTTCATGTTGAAATTACTTGTGCGTACCAAATAAAACTCATCTAACTGTACTGCTTCGTTATTACTTTAAACAATATTTAAAAGATACAAAAAACCTTTTGGCAACTTACGTTTTTTAGCTTTCAGTGGAATTGTTCAGTTGATTATGTTACTTTTAAATAAGAAGGAAATGTAGGTAGAATTAAGGGTTATCCTTGATTGCACTAGTATGAAAATGCGATTACTCTTCCAATATTATATTATAGATTTATTAACGAAAATGTTAGCTATTCATAGAAGTGAATGGCCCAGGTGGTAAATATAGGAACTGTAACAATCAATATTACATAGCGCGGACTAACGCCTAACCTCAGAACTAACCGACCCCAGACCTTGGAATATCTCGTCAATATGAGTGTATTTCCTAATGTGCAACTCGAAAGAGTGCACCTAACCAAGTGTCGCTTAACAATCTTTGCTGAGGTTGCACGCATAATAAATACATACATTTTAAATATGATGTTTATTTTGTCCTATACATTTTCTGTGGACACGTTTACAGACAGGCAATCATTATGATATACCCCCCTTTGTAGATAAAAGAGAAAACCGAATGATATACTTAAGCGCCACTCGACGAAATTCCATGGATAAACATGCACAAATATCAAACTCGTTGTAGTCTACGTTGAAATAAGATACCACGCAAAATTAAGAAAAAGATATTTGTTCAAGATACGCTGCCAAGTGATAGGCTACATTCACAGTTTTGTTTCTTAAGTTACATTTAATAGCAGAATTAAAATAATAAATGATCTAGTAAGATTTAAATGACAATAAAACGCAAAAGTGCTCTAAAATTTAATATTTTTATTTAATATAATTTTGATTATAAATCAATAAACAAATTGTTCATGTGTTAATATTATTATATAACTGTATTCAGGTTGTGTACTAATTTGTTGTATTTTTTATTTATTTCCATCATTATGCATAAGACTAATGTAAAAATGTTCAGCTAACGCTCAGGTAAAAGCCACAAAGTAAAATGAATCATCATTAAACTGAGTATTTTGTACATAAAAATAAAGCTTCAATCAAAGCTTAAAGTTCATTTTCCCAATATCTTACGGATATGCAGAGTTTTTTTTTTATTTTTAAAGTCCCTTGAGTGATAGGCTTCGCTAACGCGCAGACCACGAAGTGGAGTAATATAATCGATATACGTCATATGAGTAGCCATATATCGGCTCATATATTCTAAGTTCAAAGCTATTTATGTGTTACTTAACAATGGTTATGTAATAATGATATTCGAATCTCCTCTTAATAAGCAAAACATTAATAATGGATATAAATAATTACGAAAACTATAATTTAATAGCATATTATTTAAATAACAGTTAATGTATAGCTCTTTAACATTTAATGGATTATTATAACGTGTTGTTATTTCCCATTAAAAAAATTAAATCATACAATTACTAGCTAATTGTTGGTTAGTTTAAAAGTATGAAAGAGGAGTAAAGTTTAAAACTGCGCAAGGACGCACTAAAAAGTTTGTAATTTCTAGATTCAGATAGCTTTATTTTATATGCAAACGGAATCTTCAATAAGTACATCTATTATTCTAAAGAAGATGAAGAAATTACAAAAGTATTATTAGTTTGCGATTTTGAAATTTTATCCAATCTTTTCAGATAATTTTAACTCCAAATGTTTAAATTAGCCCGTATTACGGAAATACACACGATTTATGTAATTTCTGTAAGTGATTTTAAGCTTGATTCTACCTCGCCCTAATCTCCACAGCTATCCATTCATAAATATTGTAGGTTCTCTCTACAAAGAACAGCATCCTCCATATCAGCAGTCCTCATATTGTGTCACCGCTTAACCACATTAAGTTTTAGGAATTCTCATTATTGGTGTTGTGACAGGCTCACTTAGTCCAGATATTACAATATAGGCGAGGATTTAAGCTCTGATTGGTACATATAAATTTGCAATATTATCCGTAATATTTATTATTTATATTTAGTCACATTACTGCAAATATAATATAAAACATATCCTGCCTTAGTCAAACAAATAAGACCAAATGGAATGTTAGGTGAAATTTTAGTTTTTAATTTCACCCAATGGAAATAAAACAGAGCTGAGTTACACTTGTGTTACTACAGACAAAATTATATATGTTATAAATGGATATTCCGACTACTTAACCATTATTAAAACTATATATATATATATTATATATATATATATATATATATATATATATAAACAAACACACTTTTTTAACACTGACATGTAGTTCACTTTAAAATGTTATGTTGCACCATCTGTACGGCTGTCAGCAATAGTATCTCTCAAGATCTCATAACTAACAATCATTACATGCTGTCACTTGACAGCAGACGAATAGCATAGTTGTAGTAAACTTAACAGCATTATCCGAACAGCTGTCAGCAAGATTAACCTGTATTAATTACAGAGACGGAATTTCGTATCTAATAATCATTAACACCGTATCATGTGGTTCTTTCTGCTGACTACAAATTAATAGTATAAGTTGTTTTAAATTTTATTACGCCATATATACGGTTGTCAACTAGAGTTAATTGTATAAGTTATACAGAGAAGGTGTACGTATTCTATATCTAACTCTAATCACATTTACAATAATTCATATTAAATGAATAGTTCTCTTTGATGAATCCTTTAGTTCATGGTAAGTACATTCTAGTTTTGTTAATGGCTGAGCATTGAAGAACTTGAAAATGCCATTTTGGTCTGTCTGTCTAATCGTTTGTCTGCACGATATTTAAAAAAAACTCTCGTATAGACTAAAAATTTTGCATATATCTTCATTTGTATACTGGGAATACTGTTTGATGATATAGCATGTAAATCTGTGTCTTGACTGATCCTTTGCGAATATTTTTGGATAGATGTAACAGCTAACAATGATAACATCGAGAGAATATAGACACTGATGAATTCGTAAATAATTAATTAATAAAAGCATTCGGAAACTTAAAAAGGGGAATTTTTTCTCTGATACATAAACAAAATACATTTTAAAATAAATGTTAAAATCTATGGGCAAAATTTATTTTAACACACTATTGCGTTGAAGCACCCCAGCCTACCTCACATAACTTTTATTATTTGACCAATGGTATGAAAACTTAGTTACGAGTAATTAACATAGAGTAATTAATATATGCTGGTATCATGTAACAAGATATATCAAGATACGTTTCATCTGTAACTCTTTAAATTTGCATGAACCTTCACTTACATGTTCACAAGAATATGATCCCTAAAGGTCCATGCCCGTCTATGGAACTTCAGCGCACGGACACGGGCCAGGCACTGAATTAACACCCCCCGACTACAAGGGGGTGCTAAATCAGCGCATGAAACATGGTCGTGGCCCTGAATTAACACCCCCCTGTTCCAAGGGGTTGCTTATTCAGCGCATGGACATGGCTCAGTCACTGACTTAGCACACCCTAGCATTCAACCAGCAAAAGGGATATTTATCTTTTACATATTCAATTTAATCATAAATATAATATTTGTTATCTGGATTTTTGTGAACGCTGCCACTTATAAGCTACTATCTACGATTGTTTTGCAATTTCCGATAAACCATTAAATAATATAATAATCAATTATGGCTACTTTCTCTTCAAAATTACCATAGACTTAATATTACATAATAATGCTCCGACTAACAAGGCTAATAGACCTTAGCACTCCTCCCTCTCACACGCATTGTCATATTTGTGTAATAATTTTCACTCATGACTTTGCTTTCTTAATTTTTTCTAAATATCACATATTAAAATAATTAATTAAATCATATCCTTCATTAACTCTATTTCGGTTTATTCTTTCACTTAATCCGTTTGTAAATTTAATTAACGCACTGCTAAATATATATTTAAAAAAACATAAAATTCTCTATGCACAGATCATTAAAGCCCATGTAGGCTCTTTTCCCTTTACGTTTTTTAATTACGAGTATACAGTAATTAGAGACAAATTAAAACTGATGATAAATGCTGCTCTTGTTTTAATTTTAATTAGCTGTCTTAATTTAGATGTATGGATTCATTCTTTTGAGATATAAGAATTGTATTATTGTATATTAAGTTCTTTCATATCAACTATAAGAATACTA
Source organism: Homalodisca vitripennis (assembly GCF_021130785.1). NCBI lineage: Eukaryota > Metazoa > Arthropoda > Insecta > Hemiptera > Cicadellidae > Homalodisca > Homalodisca vitripennis. Next base: position 17,843 of record NW_025781331.1, on the reverse strand, counting down.
TAAAAATACCATAATTTGTTTACCTCTCGAATATAAAATATTTACTGATGTATCTACAGTTATACATTTTTGTGAAAGTAAAAGCTATTTTTGAGACGATTTTTGGAATATTACGGAAGTTAAAATGTAATTATGTTTTTTATACACAATTAGTCTAGTATCTATGCTTTGTCATTTTTATTGTACAGGTATTGAGTACTGGGCGTCCATACTAATGGAATATGTACTCATAGTCTAGTTAAGGATATTCACTAACAGTTCAAGCTTAATCCAATCATGAAAACTCAAAGAACATGTTTCTAGATATAATTAAAACCTTGTTATTTGTATATAAATTTATAATTAAACTATTTATTTCATTTAATAGCTTCACGGAAATGCAGTGTTCTTTTTTTTTAGTTTAATTAACTCAAATTTAAAAAACTAATATAATTTTGTAAACAATTTAGGCTTGTATTTTAGGCAAAATAGTTCACTGTCACACAGTATGGAATTTTTCCTTTGCGGCATTTTTGTTTCATATTTAATTTTAATTAAATTTCAAAATTAAGTTTTATGGAATGAAACAGACGAAGCATGAAAATTACAGGTTTTGACTTGTCACTTATTACAGAAATAATTTTTCAGTACCTGCCCTTAAATAATTACTCGTAACCATCTGCAGTAAAAACTAGATTATAATTTTTATCTTATGCACTATTAGGCGTACCGTGAATCATCTGCACAATGGAACAGCTCTATAGACTTAAACACTACAAAAAAATCCGTAGAATGGTACTCACAAAAATATCTTATCGGCGTACTATAAGTATTACTATTGCTTACGTGTAACATATCCTCTATAGAATCATGCCTAACTATTTTTTCATAATTAAAGGAATATATAGAAACATCAAATACACAATATCCCTTCCGGCTGAGTCGGAAGAAAGGTATATTTCACATGAGGCTACAACTTGAAGATACATTATTAGTTTATGAACTTAACACTGTGATAAAAAACTTATGGATGAGACATTGGTAGCTAAGGATGAAGTATATTAATCCGCAAAGGTTTGTTCCTAATTATATAACGTAAAAGAAATGTTTGGTCGACTTCTGTCCATCTTACCTCTAGCAGATATATCCCTCTGGTAAAGGATTATACCCCCGATTATATTACTTTTTCTAACGGTATCGATGATAATTAGTGTCATATTACGAGAATGAATAATAGCAATCATATTGGGGACTTTCATATTAAGTGATATCAACTATTACATTTAAAATATTCTCACATATATGTTTTGTTGCTCCTTTTATGAGTAACCCTATTTTAAAATGTGGACCATAAGTCTTTTATTACCTACAGTACTATAGGAAAGGAGGGATCATTGATTTGTAATTACTTTAGAACATCAGTTCAACAAATCATGGAATGTCGCATTGAAATTAAAATTGGAATATTTTCCAATGACCATAATTTATTTCATCATTAGTATGCCATTTTCTTTAAGACATGAAGGAGATGTCTAAGACGTACCAGTTATTTTACAAAACTTCCGTACGAAGGGGCGGGTATCAGCTAGTAAACATATAAAAACTTGAAACTCATTATTTTTGCCTTAACATCCGCCGTCTACCAAATATGAAATATACAGAATGAAATCAACCTGCAAATATCGCTTGTAAGACTGTAGGTCCACACATAATTTTGACGAAGCTGACGAAACCCGTCCGTGCACTACCGACCCTACTGTTCAGAAACTGATGTGACCGTATCGAGTGGTCGAGTAATAATATCGATGTTATTCTCAGTTGTTATTGCTATATTAATACAGAACTTACTATGTATAGTGAATTTGTTTGACGAAATTTCGTAAAAAATATAAGAAGAAGTCAAACAATGTTTGAGTGTACAGGCCCAAGGTATGGCATATTATGCTCTGTAGGTAACGGATACTTTTACATGAGTAAAGAGAAAAGATAAAGATTTCCGGGTAGAACAAAATCTTCAAACCTCGGTTAGAACAAACTTAACAACTGCAACAAATAGCAATATTTACTGGTAAATTTAAGGATCTACGTTTACCACCGTAATCAATATCATATCTAAAAACTCCGTATAAATTTACAAGCCAGAAGTAGGTCTGAGGTCTTCCATTTAAAAAACAAAATATTAAATAGAAATATAATAACTATAAAGACATTTTTAATTTTTTGTCTAGGTAATCAACATGTATTAGAGTGTTTTTTCTGACGTCTTAATCAAAAGAAATATTCAGAAATAATAAGGGATATTATGACCACAGTTCAGCAATGTAGTGTTAAAATCACCTGATTAGAGCAGTTAAAATCAAAACAGCTGATTGTTGCAGTCCATATTCAGTGCAAAGGCGGATATTGTTTGGTAATTGGTTTAAAAAAACAGTAATTGGTTTAAAAAACAAACTATCTCCCTTATTTCGCAACCAATTTTTTAAAACTTGGTATCGTTGGATTTTTAATTAAATTGTGTAATAATTGAGACCTTTTTTACCACATATCGCTTTTCATATATTTACCCTTACAGATTTTTTAGAAATCACTATTTTGAAAATAAAGCTTGTAAGAAATTTAAATTGTTGATGTAATTATTCCTTAAGGTTATAAAGGTATATACAAAATTTTAACCTAAACAATCCATCAAATATAAATAGTAAAGTAAAAAAGACAAAAACAAAACAAAATTGTGGCTATTTGAGTATTATTGAGTTTCAGAAAGGTGAATATGATTGTTTTTGCGTTTGGTCCATGAATAATGTCTGAAAATATAGGTAGAGGTTGTGGAACACTCTGTATACTAATTTTATAATATACAGAGTGTCCTATAATTCTTAGGACAAGTCTATATACCGGAACTGCTCAGGTCATGGCAAACGCATTTCAGGATATGGAAATAGATCTTTGGTGCTTAGTTTCCTATCCGTCAGTCTGTATGTGTTTTTTATAGACAAATTCACTTTAATATCTTAAAACGAATAAAAAATCCTATCTAATTAATTGGATCAAATATTTATGGTAATAAGGCCAGTTATAAAAAATATTCATAATTACTTTCGAAATGGCGGCCAATTAATCTGATTAACTTTGAATGTCTTTAAAATCCGGGAGGTATACAAGAATAAATCTGATCGTGGATAGTATCACAAATCTAATTACTCAAATACTATTTCAAACCAATAATAAATAACTCATTAAGAGTATCTTTACTGTGAAAAAACACGGTTCGTGAAAATAAATTAACAACAGCTTTAGAGTATCTTATCCCAATTTTTTTACTTTTGTCATTTATTATCGAAAACATTTGAAATACGTGTTTAAGACCTATCTAAGGATAGAATAGAATCATATATTTAAATTTTAATGAATTTATTTAAATATCTGTTGTTTTAGGACATTTTATTTACGAAAATTTAGTCAAGCGACAATCAGATTTATTTCCAATAAAACCGCTTATCTTTGATTTTGGTCATCTTTAAAAGCATTATTTTTCTGAATATTACTGTACGATTTTTCTTGTTGTTTATTATTCTTAATATATACAACAGATAACCTAGTCACTTTATTTAGTTTTTTAACATATATCGTGAATAAATTTAAGCTTTATGATAAATTATTGGTAATTAAGACGTTTGTTTTTGTCCTTCATTGTTCATAAAGGCGTTCATTGTTGATAATTTGCAATTACTCTAGTAGTTTTTAATTTATTAGAAAAAAAGTTGCTTGGCAACAGATAATAATGTATTTCCTGTACTTTTAATGAAGGGACTAAGATGTGAGCACAATTAATTGGCATAATATATTCTGGAGCTGCCGTTTATACTCTCGATTTTTGTATTGTGACCTACTCGCTGAGAACCTCAATGTCGACAGTGTTTTGTTACAGTAAGTTTGTGCATATGATATTTTATATATTTGGTCATTATATTTGTTATAGAACCCTCTCAAAATTCATTTTCTTGCAATATTTTAGAATAATTGCAGATTATAAGAAGTTAAAATGTAAAATATTTTAATAGCCACTATTTTTAAAGTATTAAAGATAACATCATAATATATTTTTAGCCGCCATAAAAGTTTGACCAAGACTTGGTAGGATTAAATTTATTAGGTTTTTTCTTTTAGATTTTCCAAGATATCCCATTTTTAACAACAAAAAAACGCACACTAACCGACACAGGGGAAATTAAGCAATGTAGATCCATAATACTCAGTATATAAATGTATGTTTTGACCTAAGCAGTAACGCTTTTGAAAATACGGTAGTATATTTATTGCTACGTGTTTTTAACATTGTTTTCAACGTTTTTTTTTAACTAATAGTTGAACTAACCGATATGGATATAACTGAATTATATTGATTCTTGTAGATATAAAAACATATTTAAATTGTTTGTCAAGTGCGTTTGAATGATACTATTCAGTTTAAATAGAATAATTCAGTTTATGATGCGTCCTTAAAAATAATTGGCTCTTAGTCGTCGCAAAATTATAATTTCACTGTTCTAAATTTCCTGCTTTTGATTGGTATTTGAAAAATTAAAATAAATAAACAATTTTTTTTTAAAGTAATTAATAGGTTGATATAATCTCTGACCATGTATATTTATTACACATGCGGGACTTACGCAATATCAGTTCGTCTGCGTTGTTCGTACCATGGTTTTCAAATTAATTTTACTTTAAAATAAACCTGTATTTTAATGCCTAGAACCTAGTCTTTTACTTAAGTATATTTGATGCATAGTATTTTTACAATTGGTAATGAACTGTTTGTTTTTTAAATATAAAGTAAACCACAGCAATGCAGTAAATATACTCATTGCAATATGTATATATATATATATATATATATATATATATATATATATATATATATATATATATATATATATGCACATTAATCAAGTTTGTATAAATGGCAATAGCCTTTTTTTTCAATTAACATTGAATAGCAAAAAGTACTTGCTCCGCCGGAACTCGAATGAATGTGCTATATTATTTTATTTTATTTAAAAATATATCGCAATATTGTTAAACGTTTATTATTCTATTCCGTTGGGATAATTATTCATCTCATCAATACGGTGCTGATTTAGCAGCCTCCAGATTCAAGGGGGTGCTAAATCAGCACATGAGCACGGTTAAGGCGCTGAATTAGGACCCCCCTATTCGAAGGGGGTGCTAAATCAGCACATGACCACGGTCAAGGCGCTGAATTAGGACCCCCGTATTCGAAGGGGGTGCTTATTCAGGGCCTGGACACGGCCACTGTGCTGATTTAGCACCCCCTTTCTTGACGTCAAAATGACGTCAGTAGCGAGGGGGTGCTATGTTCAGGGGGTGCTAATTCAGGCGCACCGACACAATTTCTCTTGTGACACTCTGGAGATGTGAAAATATTATTTATCTATGACATTGTGTCTATCTATCCGTATGTAGAATCTAATAAGCTATACACTAGCAAAGCCTGTTACGAATATCGTGGTTGGCGTAATCCAAACTTGTTAATGTTATATTCATTATAATGTATAAAGTACGCTACATATTTTATAATATATTGTAAATATAATGAGCCATGAACATTTGTGGAGTCAGGACATCTTCCTATTATTAGATATTAGAAACATACAAAAGTAAATATCCTTCCCCGCCTGAGTAAGAGGATAGATTCCAATCCTCGAAACATTGTGTTATAAATGTTGTAAACATATAGCAATGGCAAAAGTCCGAAATATCGTTATCCTGTCCAACCTTCCATCGTCAATTAAAATCTTTAAACAAAAAGTTTTTTGGGAGTATTTAATTTTTAATCAACTCTAATACTATTCAATGTAAACTATCTTTCGAAATGTATATGACATTTTTAATTTACTTGTAAGCTATACTTTAATTAATTATCCTCTATTGTACTTCTTTCTTACCGACAAGTTAAATAACTTTTTTAGGTAGGTGCTAAAAAACCACCGCTTTAACCAACTCATAGAGCATCATTAGGAATGTATACCTCATATGGTCATTCTTTAATTTTTTAAACAGTTCTATTGGGGCATGATGTGTCTATGCAGTATGTATACCCAGTGTGAATATTGTGGGCCATAGACAACTGCACTCTAAAGGAAGTATTTGTGGCCAGTGGTCCTCTCTGTGTGGTAGATGGAGGCAACAGAATTTTAATGCAGAAATGGTAGGAAGGGTTGATTCAAAGTGAATGTGTACCTGATGGCAATAATTATACCTCCTCATCTCGATAGCACTGGATAGCTGCTGGATAAACAAAACATATCCCTTTTCTGGTCTAGGTGCCTCTAGGGCACCTACTATTACCCTAGTAAAACTATTGAGTAGGGTTTATTTGAACTACTACGCCATCCCTTAGTTATTTTTGTATCCTTTCAGACGGACATAGATTCCACATTCCAGGAGTTAAGTTTAGGAGTAGTGGAATGAATTCATCCTCCCTCAAGTTTTAGTTAAAATTTGAAAGGTAGAACTCTTTTGTAATTTTCCGTCCAAGAGATTTTTATAACTCTAAAAAATAATTTGTATTGTTCTCTTAATTTATTATAGTAATGAATTATATATATTTACAATGTTTAGAAAGGATTTTTTTTTTTAATTCTTTGGCTTTTTTATACGTATAAAGCTACTAACTTTAATCATTCAAAAACCTAATTTTTTTACATTTTAAAAGCCAAATCAGAAATGTTATAAATAGTAAAATTAATTGGCCTGAAACATTTACTACTTTATAACTACAGCTAAATGAAATGTTCAGGTTTTCATCTAAAGCAAATAACATTGTAAATCTAAAAATAAATATCTTTTCCTCTTGAACATTCACGCACCAATGTATGACGTTATGGCTTACAATAGTATTTTACCTTTCACTCTGATATTTCAGCGATGAATATAGTCCTCATTGGAACGTGACTGATCTGTTCGTAGTTTATTCGAAATCTTTCTTCATATTTTGTATTGACGGAATATTTTATGGAGTGTCAAAAATCACGTTAAAACGTATATTTGCACTTAATGTATTAATACTTCAGATTTTTCAAAAACGGTAAATTCTTAAAAAAATCAACAAGTAAATTTTGTTCTCATCCGATATAATTCGTATATTGAAAAAATAATATTACATTTAAATGTTGATTACTCTGATATTAGGAGATTATTTATTAAATTCATGGGTTGAACATTATCGAAGGCATTCTACAAACATTACACGCTAAATTATTTCTAAGAAGTAATAAACGAGAAAATTTAAATTTTGAACTGGAACCAATGACAAAACTTAATTTAATTGCCTTTGTCTGATAGAAATAAATCATTAATACAACTAAAATAGCATTATATCTTTATATATACAAACAAATGTATTATACACCTTTTAATAAAACTGAATCAGATTTTTGCAGGCGGATTAAAAAAGCGGTGCCTTCTACATATTATTTAATTTTACACGTGGTCTTTTGACTCGTTGGTATTGCTTGAATCATACTGTTTATGTAATAAATTAGATATACTATCTTGGGTAAAACAATTGGATGAACATTTTACTGTAAAAAACAAGTCATGCAGTAACTTACCAAAAGTGAAATGTTCATGTAGAATCATACATGTATTTTTAAATTATACCTTCTTTTTAGAAGGTAAGAGTAGAACTTTTAACGTTAAAAATTGTGCATGAATTGCCAAATCTCACATAAAGACCAAAAGTCAATTGATATACAATAGAAGAATTGAATAGAAAATCTTACTTTTATAATATGTCTCTAGACCATACCATGCTGCGTAAATTAAGACTACACACAATTTTCAATTATATCTGTACAAAAACCTGTCTTTATAAACCAACATTCAACGTGATAGTTGTAGCTTAGGTGTATAAGCAACTTTAAATCAGGATGGACTGTGGTGGGACAATGCCCCTGAGCCAAAGTTAATTAAACCCATCTCATTGTCAGTTGGGCGTATTACTGTTGTCACATTCTAGTAGTGTAGTGACGGTTAACCATTGACAATACCACACGTCCTTGACCTGTAACGATATCTAGCTAATGGTTAATGTGATAATATCCTGTCGTTGATCATCTATCCGCTGGATCTGCGATTACTCTTAATAGAACAAGACTTGGTTCAGTGACTACATGTATGACCGACGCCTGAGAATGAAATTGCCAGGATATTACGTAATGAGTTCTATCAAATCTCGAGTATCTCTCAGGGCTCCTTACTGGGCAAATTAAAATTTATTGCTTTCTTCAACGACATAACTTCCATTTTGCAAGTGGAATCTTTACTTCTTCTTGATTACGTCAACATTTTTGGAACGGTTTTCAATCAAGAGGACTTTGTTCAACTGGAGTTTGGCCTCAAATGAGTCATGGATTGTAAACCTAACCTTTTTAAGTGCTCTCTCATGACTTTCTGCCGATTGCTCGTTCTACACTTTTTCAAGTACACATTGGGTGGTTAATGAATAGACAGTGTGTCCACCATAAAGGATTTGGGTGTTACTTTTGGAGTTAATCTCTCGTTTAGCGGATTTAAGCAGCCGTACACATAGGTTGCAGGGATTTATTGCAAGGTCTACACGTGGCATTGCGAGTTCTGCTGTTATAAAAATACTATATTCATTATTTGCACCTCAGTTCCTTAAGTATGGAATTCCTTTTTGGTTGCACTACCAACTTGGTTTGATTAATATGTTTGATTCTATCCAGTGAAAAGACAAATGCTTAAGTCTGGTGGTGATGTATCGTGTACTGCGTTTTTAGGGAAGTGCCACTTTCAGGCAGAGCTTTTCCTTCCGTATCTGTATCTGTTTCTTTTGTATTGTTATGTATTGTAATGTATTATTTCTGTACTATAGTTTGTTATTCGTTGTTTATTGATTGCATATACTAACGTTTTTGCGTTGAATTAAATTAAGTAAAACAAAAAAAATAAATAGAAAAGACCTAAGAGACTTGGAAAATACGTAGTTGCTCTTGATCCTAGTAATATAGTTTTTAGCCTACCTCGGAAATATTCAATCTAGTGGTAGAGTTCTTGGTATATCAAGTGCAAGGTAATTTGATGTTTCTAGTAGCGCTATCAGATTAGTGTACAGTTTCCTACTGGAGGTGGAAAATTACCTGCTACTAGGTTGGAACCATACAAGTAACTTTTTGCTCCAATTATTACTAAAGAAGCCGAATACGAGAAGCAAATAACAATGCCTGTTACTGTGTTGAACACAATGCAAGCAGTAGTGCTCTCCAATATGTAACAGTATTGTTGAGTCAATACTCAAATAATGGTTGAAAACTAATACCGTCGTTATATTTAAACGATAAAGGAATGAATACATAATTATTAATTTTTTTCATATCTACAAATGATATATGTGCACAATACCTTGCTAAGTCCTGTGGAGCGGCTTCAGTTACTCTTTAATATTAAGGAGCATTAAACGTTTACTGATCTACTTGCATGAATATTTCAAATATCCTCTATAATTCCTGATCTACACAACAATAATTCTATTGTATTGAGCATGGTAGTAAACCAGACATTATTACACAATCTTGCTAAGTTCTGGAACTTGAAAACTTGTGCTCAAGTTGCAATTCATTTATATAACAGACATCGAAGAACATTTTAAATTTCATGGTACGAAAAAGAAAACAGAACAGGAATTAGTCAGATTTCATATCTTGACATCAGAGGGTTATGTTAAATATGTACTAAGTTCTTTAAGGTTTCCATGTGAAACATGACTATTTTAAACTTCATTAATGACCAAGGAGTCAGTTGATCCCTAATAATAAAGGTATGTTCAAAAGAACGCCTGTATTTATATATCAAATTAAGAGACTTATTTTGAAAAAAAGATTAAACTAATACATCAACATGTTCTTATAAGCTTCATTTATGAGTTGTGGTTTCAGAAGGTTTGTGCCAAATGCCACTCTGCCTGCGAAACAATTGTGTTGTTCTGTAAACAGTTCCAGGATCGCGTCATTTCTCGGAATTGAGACACTCAGTGTGCACGAAGGTCGCGTGACTTGACACCATGTAATTTTAAATTAAATACTTTTATAGTTAATTGAAGTAATTGGTGTATGTCCATAAACCACGAAACATCACTGACTCGAAGAAGAATATTCGACCAGTTGTCGGTGGATTGGAAAGAGACTTGTGATGCAGTCATAAAGACTTTCATGCTATTAGTATAGCGTGCAGTGCAGTTGAGGAGGCCGTTTATGTATGACGTAATGTATCACCTGTAAAAGCGGAATGTTATATAAACATTTTGATGTACCTAATTTTAGTTTCTTATTACAATAGTTTTATTCAGCAAAACAGGCGCTCATTTAAATTGCAGTATATTATTAATTCATGGAATTAGAAATGAACGGTAGTAAAAAACAACTGTTAAATCTTTATTCTGTTGAGATCATATCTTCGTGGTTTCAAGTATTATCATTGTAGTCTATGATCCGAGAGCCAATTTGAATTGTATAAGTACGCAAATCCGTTTTATTTAAGTTGATAGATGATTTAATTTTTTTTCCAAAAAAAATGCCAATAGTCAGCCACACTAGTATTGGTGCTGATTGAAAGATTTTTTTTAAGTCAAAGGCATAAAAAGGTAATTTTTCACTGGTCATATTATGTTCTAGCTTGTAATACCTGATACTCACTAATATAGAAATAAAAATTCAGTAATTTTTAGGCTTTTTAGGCTGACGCTGATTTAACATTTATTTACGAGTATGGAGTTCAGTTTCATGGTATGAATATATTATCTGAGACAAGTTTATTACTAGTTATTTTTAACTCTGTAATACTCTCCCAATTCAACCTTCACCAAAACTAGTGAGGTTGATGATTGAGATATTGCTTGGTTAAATTCCTACATCGATTTCAAGAATAACTAGGCTGTTGTGTTCATACATTGCGAATAGGCCATTGGCTCCAGAACTATTCGGTTTTATCAGTATCATAATTAATAAAGTATTTTTTTATTTTAACGTCAAAAAAATCCTAAACATTAATAGAAACAAATAGTATTTGTTATCATTTATTTATAAAATAATAGAACATCATACTAAAGGAACTAAAGGAGACTAATACACTGCAAATTAGCCTTTGATACTTCATTAGCATGTAATTATCAGGCAATGAGGACGTCGATTACAACTGATTAGCCACTCACGAAAGTCCCGTTGAGTAGACTCTCTACTTTTCATTATATAACAATAACATATACTTACTTGATATTGTCAATTTATTTTTTTTCTAATACCTGGTGACGTAAGTATATACGAAAAAAACTGTGAGAGCTGATTCAATATGTGAAAACAATTAAAAATGTTATATAATCATGGGTCCAAAAATGATTCGTTAACGAGTTACGGCTTGCAAAAGATTTTCGCATGGATTTTAGCTCACCGTGTAAAACGAGTTATTCCTAAAATTCTGTTAAGGTAGATTAAGGGGCGAATTCCACCATTTATAATGTTGCTTAATCTGATAAATTAATTAAAAGGTGTTATAGAATTGTTAAATTAATTTTTGAATAAAGCCATTATCAAATGAATGAGGAAAAATATACTAAACTAACGTGATTTATTTTGGTTTTAGATGTAGAGTTTAATTCCTACTATAAAATTTAACTGAGCAGCATAACTTAATTGTGAATAATGTAATAGTCCGCTAAACCATAGCTTCACTGATTCCGCTTGCTAAATTTCAAGCCTATAACCCGTTTCATCTTAAAATGTCTTGAGCAAAGTTAAAAACATTAATTATTACATCCTTTAAGGAGAAAAAAAAGTGAACTGTTAAATGAAGCCATAGACATTAATGATTTTTCAGCCAAATAAAATATATGGATATATGGGCACCAAAATTATTGCTGTTTATATAGAAATAAAGCAGCATGCAAAATGTAAAATACAGGGTGTATATTATGTCTGGAAACACCCAAATATATCCTTTAATAATTTAAATATAAATTTGAAACCTCTTACAATCGTGATAGAGATTGGGCATCTACTTTTTGGAACAATGTTTTGTTATGTCACACCAACGGGGGACGTCCTGCCGAGGGTATCGTGAATATTCTTAATGGAAGCCTATACCTTGTGATACATAATTTTAAAGGTAATAGCTTACTGAATTGAATGCCACAAACCGCATCTCAAAGGAATTATTCTATCAGAAAATAGAGCATTTTAGTATTGAAAATTTACTGATGTTCAACAATGTAATTTTAACATGGTTCTTGCCACAAAATGTGTTACACTAATTTTTTAGCATTTTTTAAATGTTCAATTAAAATAAAAATAAACAATTTATTTTTAAGCTGGTTTCATTAGTACAAATTTACCAGTTTTTATTACAATGAATAAAACTTATGAGTCACTTTCTCTGATTACTTATGAATCTGTACTTGGCGTTTTCCAGTCAGCAGGAAGGTTAAAAGAGACAAATGGTCACTAGCCTATGAGAAACATTATTGTGTTATTAATCATTCTGGTCTACAGGTTTCAGTTTGTTGAGCATGGAGCTTTCACTAGACAGGTCTAAGCTTGGGAATTACAAATGGACAAAGGTCATATCATTCCTGTCGAGTTAATCAGTGTCTCTGAAGCATTGCTGTCAACAAGTTATTCTAATTACAGTAGTTCAGTTTTTATTTGGCATTTTAATGGAAATGTGTCTGAAAGAGAACGAATTAACTCTGTTGATGATGCGGAGGATATGGCGATCGTCAAAGATCTTATCGGGAAGTTTGTAATTTGTTTAATGACACTTTTCCCAGAAAGGAATCCGATAAGTGTTTCAACAATATCAAAAACTATTGAGCGTTTTGAAATGACAGGGAGTTGTACGTAATCGGCCAAAGTCGGGTAGGATACAATCTGCAACAGATGAAGAACATGCACTAGATGTTTTGCAAACATTTATTGAAGACCCACATACATCGCTCAGAAAAGCTGCACAGCAACATGATATGCAACCCTATGTCTGGTGAGTAAGATTTTGAAAATTAATAAATACAAACCATTTAAAGTTCATTTAGTCCAACAGTTTAAGTGAGGATGATTACGACAGAAAGAGTTGAGTTTTGTGAACTTGTGATGCGCAAATGTGATGACAATAGAGATTTTCTGACCAACATACTATTTTCTGATGAGGCAACTGTTTTCCTAAATGGCAATGTTAACAGGCACAATTGCCGTTACTGGGCTAGTGAAAACCCACATTGGATTACTGAGTCCCATTCACAGCAACCACAAAAACTGAACGTAATGGTGTGGAATTTTAGGTAACAAAATTGTTGGACCCTTTTTCATTAATGGAAATTTAAATGCCGAACTTTACTACAATATGCTCCAAAATGAAATAATCCCAGCTATTCAAATTGCATCAGGGAGAATTACTTTGATAATGTATGGTTTCAGCAGGATGGTGCTCCACCCCATTATGGGAGACAGGTTAAGAGAGTATTTGGATTTAAGGTTTCCTCATAAAATGGATTGGCCGAAGAGGAGAAATCGAAATGGCCTCCAAGATCTCCGGATTTGTCACCAATCGATTATTTCCTATGGGGTCATTTAAAATCCAATGTTTATAGAAGAAAGCCTCATAATTTGGAAGACCTAAGAAACAGGATTATAGAGGAGATTGCTTTGATAACTGAAGAAATGTTAGGCAACTCTGTCGAATCATTTTACACAAGATTGGCTCATTGTCAAACCGTAGAAGGAACACAGTTCGAACAATTACTTTTGACACCAAATGCAGGTAAAACGTTTGTTGTAAGACTTTTTATAACAGCATACATTATTTTTTATTTGTAATAAGAAATCAATAACATAAGTATTTCCATAAATGTACTGTAATAAAAAACTGGCAAATTTGTGCTAATAGAACCAGCTTTCTTAAAATGAAATTTTTGTTTTATTTAATTGAACATTTAAAAAAATGCTAAAAAATTAGTGTAACACATTTTGTGGCAAGAACCGTGTTAAAAATTACATTGTTTGAACATCAGTAAATTTTCGTTATACTAAAAATGCTCTATTTTCTGATAGGAATAATTCCTTTGAGATGCGGTATTTGTGGCATTCAATTCAGTAAGCTATTACCTTTAAAATTATGTATCACAAGGTATAGGCTTCCATTAAGAATATTCACGATACCCTCGGGCAGGACGTCCCCGTTGGTGTGACATAACAAAACATTGTTCCAAAAAGTAGATGCCCAATCTCTATCACGATTGTAAGAGGTTTCAAATTTATATTTAAATTATTAAAAGGATATATTTGGGTGTTTCCAGACATAATATACACCCTGTATATAGGCTTTTCTCGGTATATCATGCAGGCAGACAGACATTCAAGAAATTTAATTTTTACAGCCATCAAGTGATAGTTAGGCTTCGCTAACGATCAGCTAATTGATATTCCAAAGTATCAGTTTACTACGTCAAACATACTGTAGGCGAGTCAAGAGATGAAACCGGGTCCAGTACAAGGAACAGTGTGCATTGTAGTAATCTCACCTTATTTTACATGCACTTTAGTAACTAATTACGTGTGCAACGTTAGTGCACACGATTATAGTTAGAGTTCTCAAGAGAAGAGACTGGACGCCCTTATTTTTGGTATTCAATGAGGACCAGTAGTCGTCGTGTCATTCGCTTACAGTACTCTTAACTAAGCTGCAAACTAACCTAAAACACACACTGTCACATTATATATTCAGAATTTAAGTCTAACAGTTCATAAGAAGTTACATGAAGAAACATTTGGGGGAATATCTAAGCAGATTATTCACCAATAACCGCAGAGGAAGAGGAAGAACTTGATAGCTTTATTAAACTTTATTAAATTATCTTCCCTCATCTGGATCTAGACATCATTTAACCCAATTAAAATCTTTTCCAGTTCGTTGGTTTTCAATGAGATAAATTTATACGTAAACATCTAAATTACTATTATACCCATTCATCTTTAGTTTCTGGTTGATAATCAACCAAGATTTAAAATATAAGGACAACAGAGGTATTACAATTTTCTATAACATTTTTATTTTATTGCATGTAAAATGGTGATTTTTGTTTTTTTGTTTTGCAATTTGTTTAGATAGTAGATGTTTTACGTGATGGTTTTTATGAATAATATTATAATTTTAGTATAACATTACTGTTTTGTTTTATTAATAAAATATTCTTTTATACTTTACTCAGTGGATGTAATTTGATTGGATATTTTCGTAGAAATACTGTAATTTTATAAAAACTATATATGTACACACACATGTTATTGTATTTTATATATATATATATATATATTATATATATATTTATAATTTTATAATACAGGGTGATTAAAAAAAAATACTACAACTTTAAAAATTCATATTTAATATAAAACAAACATAATAAGAACCTTCTGTTATACATCATTACAAAGAGTGTTACAATGTTATTTCACTCAAAAAAAAAATTAAGAGATGTTTAATATGACCCCTCCAGACACTCAAGCAAAGAAAACCCGATACTCAAACTCATTCCACACTCTTAGTATCCCATCAGGCGTAACAATTTAGATAGCTGTTGCTATTTGTTGTTTCAAATCATCAATGGTGGCTAGGTTGACCAAAACACCATATCCATAACAAACCCTTATAAGAAAAAAAATTCGCATGGGGGCTAAGGTCCAGGGGCTTCTTGGACAGCCAGTTGATATCACGTGCTCTGGTTGCGGGAGATAGGTTGGCATGCCTACATCTGCTAGCTTCCTTCGAGTCGATTTACCTGGAACCTGTCGATACATAATGCTTGCGTGTATGCGTGCTACAGTTTTCATCACTGTCGTGCGCTCGGTGCGCGGCCGTCCAGAACTTTTCCCTTTTGCAACAAAACATCCATTCTCTATAAAACTGTTTATTACCAAACGCCATACTTTGGACAACACACCACCTATCAGGAGGGGTTTGAAACACCAATACTTTCGATACAAATGGACGCCTGAACATACTGTCAGCTTCGATTCAACTTCTGCCCTACTCAATTATACACAAAAAGCTTTCTGTTTAGCAGTCGCCATCTTAGCAGTCTACTGACGCTAAACGTCTTATCAAAAAGCGCCTCATGAGGACAAAATGAGCCAAAACTTAAAGTTAAACTTTAGAGCGTTTTCTTAATTTCGCTATATATATAGTGACGTTAGCCCTTTTCCTTGCCTATGTTTCTGCAGAGGGTTTATAAGGGAATTTTTCGAAAGTTGGTGGTATTTTTTTTTAATCACCCTTGTATTATAGTGTATGTTTACATTATATTTTTATGACTTATACATGCTTATTATATAATTATTTTTGAATTCCTGTCCTTCAGGATGCTATGTGAATGTATTTAAGCTGATTAATAGTATTAATTAATTTACGTTTATTTAGGACAGATAAATGTTTAATTTTAAAATTTGCAAATCGCCTGCACGACAATTCAAATTACGTATTCTCTGTAATATATAGAATTAATATTGCTTAAAACATAAGTGATTATTTTGTAATTAGTTTTGATTATACTTATATATTGGCAAACAAAGCTATCGATACCTGTTTTAATTGAATTTAACTTGTTATTTTCACATTGCCGCTTCATAGGCACGGTCATGGTGTGTGATAATCATAATGGGTTGGTGACGAAATCATATAGTTACTAGCTTTCCACCCCACACCATAAATGCAAGTTATGTCCGCACTTAAATGTGATCCACATAGGCCACCACTGAAATCCCCGTCAAAATCTTATGATCTTCGATTTTTGTCACAGAATATATTTTCTCAGTCGGAAATCACTAGGAATCTAGTTTTTCATTTAGTTGTGCCCTATTCATCCCGCATGTTATATGATCACTGAGTCCCGGATTCCATTGATAGCTTTTTTATTTTTTTTTTATATGAGTTGAAAACAAAAAGAAACATGCTCCTTAACCGTATTCTTAGTCCCACAGCCTACACCCACCTAAAGAACTGTAATAGATGTTGTTAAGGAGAGTATAATTACTAAGGATTAAAATGGAGGAAAGGGATACTTTCTCAGAAAAGATACTTTGCTGTTTTTTTCAACCTTTTCATTGGAATATTGTGGTGTGTTGATACTCGTCATCTTTACTAACGAAAATTTTTATCCTCAACATATGATTCATGCATTTCATTTAAAATACTACATTTTGTACTTTTTCATTCTAAGCTAATTATTAATGAGAATATCAGGTTACAGCTGTGTATTTAAACGGAATCTGTATTTGAGAAACCATTGTCTATAATGGTTATAAGACGGCTCTCATCATATTTACTCCCATATTTTGAAGGTAATGATTACAGTGTCCTGTACTCACATTTTAACAGATCATTCCAGCCGATCGGATCACTTTTTTTTGGGTTTTGGCAATTATGAAAGCATTGGTTGTAGGGCTAGGCACTTCCATTCTGTCAACAAAAATCTCAAACCTCAATAAAAGAAGAAATCGATATATTAATCTTTATCTGTAGCATACGGTTATTGCTGAAATGTGAGACTCCCAACCACTGTAGAAGATAGAAGGGCATTAAATATGTAAACAGTTTCTATTTGGAATTTCATAACTGGGATAGAGTGGAAAACTAAAATAGTATATTGGCACACATAGTTCGGACGAACCTTAAAAAATTAAAAGTTTCTGTGTTTCAAGCAACTAATTAATAGATAACTAAACAAACTAAACTGCGAATTTTCCGCTGGAAAAGTTTGGTCGTGAGTAGGCATCGGTTTT
>NW_025781330.1:0-44418 GCF_021130785.1 Homalodisca vitripennis | reverse complement strand
AACGCCTAGAATATCAATATATGTTTGGAATAATTCTACATGCAATATATAAATAAGGAAATACTGAAACGTGCTTGAATAATCTATGTTATTCCATTTGCGTTTAAGAATATAATTAGTAATTCCAAAACCACACATCTCCTTTAACAATTGCTCAATATTTTGCGTCTCCTGTACTTGTAGGCTATTATACAATAATCTGTTTATTTACTGTGTATATATTATGATTTTTATATTCAATAATCAATGAGGTTATGTTAACGAACATTTGCAATAAAGTTAACAGTCCCAAATAACTTAACTCCTCTGAGAGTTTCCGTTCGAACAAACACAGTCATTGTATACAAGATCGAGTCTCTACGCTAATTAATAGGGAAACACTGAGTGTTCCTTTCATGTAACGTAATAGGTTTGTTTATAGCAAATATTATCTGTTATATCTATAAATTATTATCATCCAAAGGTATATTATTGTAGAGATAAATAGCTCATTACTCTATATTACTCAAACACCCGCAAACTTTAATCACTATTGTTGCTGATAGAAACACTCTAACAGATCATTTTTGTATCTAGGGATTAAACAACTCCAATATAGATGATTATAAAAATCGACATAAGCTTAAATTGCCGGTTGCTTATTGTATGTATCCGTTCACTCTCAACAGCGAATAAGTAATTCATGAGTTATTAATCTTAAGGGCTAATAGGCAATCAATGAGACAAAAATACGTTTTGTCAGTTTGAGATACGCAGACTATTCATAAAGAACCACCCTATTGCCTCAAAATTTTTACTCTAAGGGTCTGTAACAAGAATGTATTATAATTAGTAACAACAAAGTGGGGTTAACACAACCCGGTTTTCCATTGTCACAGTCAAAGCAGAAGAGCGCGCAGTTTTACAACAATCTACACATGTTAATTTCCGCATTACGTTGCTCCTTTTGGGATGTGAAAACTAACTTTACTCTCCCATAAGCCTTTCTACATATCTATCTACAGATTATAGAATACACAAAACAATGTTAGCGTAAAATAATAAAATAGATTTTTTCCTTGTTTCTTAATGATCAAATTATTGTTTTTATTCTTAATACGTTTTTAAGAATGTTAGTTAAAAGTTTTTCATTTCACAAATTTAGTTCCTATAGTTATAAAAGAGTGCTCGAAACACCCTTGAAACTCCCGTATAATGTTCCTTACACTTCTCTGACACTTCCTTTCTAAGAAAATTAATTAAAACAGTAATTTGGTTGCTATCGCATTTGGTTACTGCAACCTTCTTAAAATAATCTATATTATTCAGTTTTGTTTGAGAATCAAATTACTAAAACCAAAACCACATATTTCCTTCAACAATTTCTCAATATTTTGCGGCTCCTGTACTTGTAGGCTATTACACAGTTGTACAGTTATACATAACCGTTTATTTGTGGTATATGTATATATTTTGAGTTGTATATTCAATAATCAATAAGGTTAGTTATCGAACATTTGCAATAAAGTTAACAGTTGCAAATAACTTAACTCGTCTGAGAGTTTTCCGTTCGAACAAACACAGTCATTGCGTACAAGATCGAGTCCCTACGCTAATTAATAGGGCAACATTGAGTGTTCCTTTCATGTAACGTAATAAGTTTGTTTACATCAAATATCATCTGTTATATCTATTATGTTTGTTGTATAGAAAATAAAATGATTTTGGAATTTATTTACTCAAAGGACGCCATTGAATAATAATTGTTACATAAATTCATCAAATGTAAGCATAGTATTATTTCTCCTTGAAAATATTTCATTACAATCAATCTGGTACAACTTTTAAATACCATCTCTAGTTGTAATAAAATATATAATTAATATATACTTACGAAGAATGAGTCTAATCAAAGATGTAAATTATTTATTGATAATGGGATGAATTAGCATACATGTGTTCATGAAGCGATTTGAGCTATAATAGAGAACTAATAGCTAATAATCTGGAAAACAGCTGATTTTGAAGATGACAGGATTCGACAGTCCTTTGTTTTGAAGTTTATTTCTGACGATGGAAAGCTTGTGAAGAAAACAGGAATTTTCCGGACATTTTCCACCGTTCAGTGAAACAAAAAATCAGTAACACTACGTTTTCTAGATCTGCAATCTGATCTCTTCTTCAGATAAATAAGTTACCAAATACATAATTACAAATTAGGTTAAAATAAACAAATCATACCAAAGCGTTATAGCGCACCTTAGACAGGGATCACAACCACCATGTTGTGTGTCAACTTCACTAACTCTATAAACATGCACTTAATAAAAAAACTATACACAACACTAATGATAATAAACGTTGAGTATTGTTCACTGCTGTTTGTACTTGACTCAGTAGCGTATAAATAAAAGGACTGCGGAAACTTTAAATGCTGGCAAATATACAGTTTTAAATAAAGACCCGACTGATTCATTTGAACACAAAGTAGCAAACACCTTAAGAAAACACAAAGCATTTTTTTTTTCAGATAAATTTAGATCTAAATTAACTCCTCACCATTCCAAAATTCATATGTTTGGCCTTCCAAAATCCACAAACTTACCATCCCTCTCAGGCCCATCATTATTTCTCGTGATTCACCTTGTAGGGAATTGTCTTAAGTTCTCTTGGACATCTTAATGCCATTGGTAGGAAAAACTGACTCTTTAAACCAAAAATTCCAGGGATTTTGTAGAGAAGTCAAAATCTGTGAAGTTGACCGAAACTGGCAAACTAAGTTTTGACGTTGAAAAGTCTATTTACAAATGTACCAGTTCCAGAAACTCTCGGAATTATTGAATCACGTCTCAAAGAAGACCAAAACATTAAAGGATAGAACTAAACTTTCCGTGTCAGTAATTATGGAAGTGTTAGAATTATGCAATCAATGCAATTATTTTGAGTTAGAGGGTCTAATTTACCGTCAAGATGAAGGGATGGCAATGGGTTTCTCCACCGTCTCCTATTTTCGCCAATATCTTTATGGAGGAATTTGAGCGGAAAGCTGTTTTTCGAAAGAAAACACACACAGGAAAATATTTAAATTATCAATCCAACCATAAAAATCTGTCAAAGAAGGAGTAGCCTACTCGTTGTTTGATAGAGCAAAGAGCTTGTGCTTAGATAAAGATGGATTAAAAGAGGAATTTAAGAAAGTTGAATCGGATCTCAGAAGGAATGGATACCCTCAATTAGTAATAAATACCGTCATCTTGACGGTAAAATGAGTGGATAGCAATAGGTTTTCCGGAATCTGAACGAAAAGCTTTGGCTTCAGCTCAGTTCAAACCGAAGATTTGGTGGAGGTATGTGGATGATACCTTAGTTATTTTTCCTCATGGAGATACTGAATTAAATAAGTTTTTGAATCACATTAATAGTATTTCTCCTTCCATCCGCCTCACAATGGAAGTGGAAGTCCAAAACAAGCTTCCCTTTTAGGACGTGTGTGTATTAAGAGATAGGGATGTCCTTATGACAACTGTTTTTCGAAAAAAAACACACACAAGAAAATATTCAAATTATCAATCAACCATCAAAAAAGAGGAAATTTAAGAAAATTGAATCGGATCTTAGAAGCAATGGATTCCATCAATTAGTAATAAATAAGTGCAAACGAACCAGATGAATAATTCCTGAGTCAGATTATGTCAATCCCTTATGTGCCGGGATTATTGGAGAAAAATTAGAAGGATAAAGGAGCTCAAAGAAAGCACGAGAAAGGGTCTCACAGAAAAGTCCAAAAATTGCACACCATTGTTGGTTTTATTTTGTTGTTGTTGATTCTGTCAGCTTGGAATGTGGATTGTGGTGAGGGGGTTCTGATATTTAATGGTTTGTAATTGTTGCTGTTCTAATCACTCATTAAAAATCCTGTTTGATCTTTTCCTTTTATATGAATGCCAATAGTTATATCTATTCCAATATTGTCCTAAATATTTGCATGGCCTTATGTTTAGCATGGATTTCCACTTAATTTATTATTATTAGCTTGAGTTTGTTTGAAGGTTTGTTTGTAATTTTGGTTATCTTTGCATGTTATTTATACTATAAACGATTTATATCTATTTATACTATCATTGCATGTTACAATCGCTTGTTACATTTTTGCCATTCTATTGTACATATTCGCCATATAATTTATTGTAATTACTATTGTTAAAGGTGTTGACCGTTGAATAAATAAATAAATAAACAAATAAATAAATAAGACCATCTATGAATTGAAATGAAGCCAACACAATACATCGGGAACCACATTTCTTCAACAGGAAATTAATAGAGGCAAATCAAATCAAATCAAATCAAATCAAATATCAAATCAAATATAAGTTTATTTTCCAAATTCAACAATAAGTTTGTACACATATAAGTATGAAAATAGACAGCACATAGAACGTGTCTGTGCGTGCTGCCCAGCCCAATCTAGACGTGTACAAAAAAAAATGCTAAAAAACAAATACTGTATATAAAATGAAATAATAAAAGCTTCTTGACATTACAGACACATACATATATACACACACATATATACACACATATACACAAATATATATACATACATACACATACATATTTGCATATACAAATATTAAAATTAAAAAAAGAAAAAAAAAAAAAAACAAAAAAAAAAAAAAAAAAAAAAAAAAAAAAAAAAAAAAAAAAAAAAAAAAAAAAAAAAAAAAAAAAAACAAAAAAAAAAAAAAAACAAAAAAAAAAAAACAAAAAAAAAAAAAAAAAAAAAAAAAAAAAAAAAAAAAAAAAAAAAAAAAAAAAAAAAAAAAAAAAAAAAAAAAAAAAAAAAAAAAAAAAAAAAAACAAAAAAAAAACAAAAAAAAGAAAAAAAAAAAAAAAAAAAAAAAAAAAAAAAAAAAAGCAAAAAAAAACAAAAAAAAAAAAAAATAAAAAAAAAAAAAAAAAAAAAAAAAAAAACAAAAAAAAAAAAAAAAAAAAAAAAAAAAAAAAAAAAAAAAAAAAATAAAAAAAAACAAAAAAAAAAATAAAAAACATATAAAAAAAAAAAAAAAAAAAAAAAAAAAAAAAAAATAAAAAAAAAAAAAAAAAAAAAAAAAAAAATAAAAAAAAAAAAAAAAAAAAAAAAAAAATAAAAAAAAGAAAAAAAAAAAAAAAAAAGAGTAAAGAATAGAATTAAAGTACGGAACTTTATGTTTTGTAACAAAGAAAAATAAAACTACTATATTTAACCATAAATTGAAATAAAACACTTAAACAATAAATATAGCCAAGCGTTTTAAAATAAAAACATCCTTAATTTTTATAAAACATAAATTAAATAAATTAATAAAGTTTCGAGGAAACAGTGTGTAGCGTAGACATTTTTGTTATTGAATTGGAAGGTAGTTAATATAGTTTTCGTGTTTAGAAGCGGTACTGAATTAGTAAAACGGTAAGAGGGGGTGAGGAGTAAATTCAGCATTATCATATCTGGCCGATCATCCGAAGCCAGGCATGTAACCAAGCCGCTTTAAGCCACTGACAAGGCTCGTCACTATGCAGGTCCCTTATCTTACAGAGGGCAATTGTCTAGTAGAGCGTGTTGGCGAACGTAGTAGTCATTCGTAAGGTTAATAGACAGAATAATGACATTGACCTGCAACACCGCACACTCACAGCGGCGTTCCCCTGGTCGGGTAACCGTGAAGTCAAATAGGGGTGAGTACGAACAACTTTAAGAGAGTAGGTGTTAGACCAG
Organism: Homalodisca vitripennis; assembly: GCF_021130785.1. Classification (NCBI taxonomy): domain Eukaryota; kingdom Metazoa; phylum Arthropoda; class Insecta; order Hemiptera; family Cicadellidae; genus Homalodisca; species Homalodisca vitripennis. The sequence goes on along the minus strand of NW_025781330.1, from coordinate 38,684 downwards.
TACCTACCTAATAAAATAATTGCCTCAATTGTAAAAATATCATTTTCCCTAAATCAACAAGGTTGAAGAAGTAATGCCTTTGTTATTTAAGAGCGCTGCCTTAATTATAGATTTTTGAATAACGTTTAGTGGTTTCACCAGATAAGGGACCTGAGTAAGCCCCTTCCGCCAAGCGATAATAACCATACTGTAAAAACTGATTGTACATTAAGAGTAATAAAACTGTATTTTATCTCATTATTAAATTTTAGAAATTTGGCCTAAATTGATAAAATATGTTAAAAAAAATTTATCCTTAAATTTAGACTTTATTACTATTAATGTGAGGAGGCTACCCATCTGAGTTTTGAATCAATTATTTACCACCTAGATTACTTATTACTGGGTCCAACCCTCTCAATCAGCTGGCAATTGCAGGTAGTATTTATACAAGTCTTCCGCATCTAGTGGCAAGATATACAGCCGTAAAATCAGCATGTGGTCTCGCTCGGCGGTGCGTAATGCCAATAGGCAAGCATTTAGTTTTACCAACATTCATCGATAAAATTTTATCACAACAAAACCATGTATATAATAAATTTAATTCCTCGAGAAGCGGTGTCGTATACATCATGCCAAGTTTTTACCATTGGAAAATTGACAAACCGTATTATCATCAGCGTAACAAGAGAAAGCTTTCCCGTAATATTCAATTTATTCTAAGTTATTTATATCGAATTATGAATAACAACGGAACCCAGCCGTACTTCCTTGAAAACCACAACCGTACCTTTACATCCAGTGGTTCCCGTACTAAAATTATCAATATTAACAATTTGATTTCGACCAACCCTTCAAATAACTTTTAAAAACCAATTATTAAGGCACGCTCTCCTCCCACAGCTCCCCGGACTCCCAATACATTCCAAATTTATTAAACAACAAATTTCTATCTATGGAATCAAAAGCTTTTGGCCTATATCAATAAAAAAAACAAGTTAATGATTTATAATTAATTCCTTTCCTTTACATATTCAGTTATAATTTTATTAATATCAAAGATTGCGTCAGAAGTATTTTTAACCTGGCCTAAATTCCAAACTGCGGATATCGACAAAAGATGATGTTTTTCAAGATAAATTCATGAAACTGATATTTTACAACGGACCGCACTTCACCAGTAACTTAAACCAAGCACACTAAAGTAACGAGATCGGTCCTGTAATTATTTCATATCTGATTTTGTCATTAGATTAATACAAGGAGAATTACTTTGGCTGTATTCCAAATTTTTCTGGGAAAAACCTTTCCCGAAAGCAATGCTAAAGATTAAATTCAAAATGTTTTATAGTGGTGAAAGAAAGGTACGTTAAATTATATTTTAAAATCTGATTTGTTGGTTAAACCATCGTAACCCCGGGAGCCGAGCCACCGCGCATCTCGGCAACTGTATCTTCTCCACACCTGGCCCCCCTTGACGGAGACCGGGGGGGGTTCAGCTGGAAGACAATGACGCGGCCTTTATTATGAGGCATCAATCGCACCAGGGGACGGGCCGGACCAGACCTTGCGGCAAACTCCTTTGCAAGGACATGAACCTACGTTTGAAAAGAAAACATTAAATGAGTTTGCCACAGTCTTAATGTCACCACCCCCTGATCCGAAGCCTGAAGAAAGTTTCGTATAGGAATGTACTTTTAGATCCTGATCACACCGCCTTAATTCATTAATAACTTTCCAAAATCGTTTTGGATTGTTTGACGAATTTATAATTTGATCTCTATAGTAAGCTGTTTTTGTGTTTTTTATATCTTTTGCCAATTTGTTTTCTAAAAAGTTTAAAATAATTTTTAAGAGTATCATTAAACGGTTGTCTTTTTAAAATTTTACTAATTTTGTCTCGTTTTCTAATTGATTGGATTAAATCTACAGTTATCCATGGTTTAAGCTTCTTATTTCGAGTACTAGACTTTTTCGGTTTAAGTGATAAATTTTAAGATTTTCGAGTGACTGTATAAATAGGTCACAGCAAACGTTCACATCTTCCTGCCGCAGAACATGGTCCCATGACTGCTCCCCCAACAGTTCCTGTAGTAGTGTCTGGTCCAGATAAGTGTCTGTGTCACTGTTAATACGGGAGCGGGGGGGTTTACACTCCACCCCGGCCAGCACCGCGTAGTGGTCAGTCAAGTCAGTAGTTAAACGCCTGCAGTTACAGCCGTACAGTCAGAGTGTTTTATAAAAATATGATCAATACAAGTTATAGATTGTCCTGTTACTCTTTGGGTTTATTTATGCATTCTATGAAAACTGCTCCGCATAGAATATTTAAATATAAGTCTTTCTCGTTTATATATTGTTACATGATATTAAAAGTATCTATATTGGTATCGCCTGTAAAAATGTAGGTTGTGTTTTCGTTAGTTTTAGAATAGTACTGTTGTAAGTCATCTAGAAACAAGTTGCAGTTTCATCGAAGGCTGCGGTACACCGCTAGCATACTGTAAGGTAGACCGTCAGTTTCAAAGTTCAGTTGCAGTCCTGTCGCCTCTCCCAAAGTAATCTGTTGTACAACCCCGCGTAGTTCAGTATTCACATAAATAACCACTCCGTCATTTCTATTCCAATTCTTCGATGTACTGTAAATATCATAACCCTCTAAGGAAACTAAACGTTTTTCATTGTCAATCCACGCTTCAGTAAGAGTAATAATATCAAATTTAATACACAAACTTTCAATAAATATTAATAAACTGTCAATGTTTTTGTAATAGCTACGTATGTTAAAATGAATAATCTTTAAAATGTCCCTGTCGGTATCGATATTGTCAAAAAAGTGTTTAATGTCATCGTGTGTGTCAAATTGTTCGCAATAAATGTGTCTGTAATTGTCAAGTGCATCAAGTGTCTGTGTGTCACCGTCCATCAACCCAAACGTCCACCGCATCGCCAAACCATCCCGAGTACATTTGTAAGATAATATAATAATAATAATAAATAAGTAAATAAATAGTAAAATTTTATTTTTACATTTCACATTCGTATTTAAAAATGCCTACGCTGTTTCTGTGTGCGCAAGCTCACATTTAATCCTTAACGCTGTGATGTTTCTAGACAGCTGATTAAAACTATATTAAAAAACTCTTATTACGATAGCAAATTTTTTGATTGGAATGAAATTTTCAAAATCAGTTTAATGTAGTATTTAATCGCTTGCTATTATAGGCAACATATATTAAATTGGCAGACCAACCATTCAGTCAACTATCAGTCGAGATTAGGTCGCTTTGGTTACCAATTCTAAAAAACTACAAAGAAAACAAAAGTATAAAACGAATCAGATATAATCAGATGATTAATTCTTGACCAGATGTTCCTCTTCAAATGTCTAAACGGGTTTATTGATTGCCCGGAGATTCTTGACTCCATTGATTTTAAAGTGCCAAGAGGAACTCGATCCAGGAGTCTCTTTGCTAAACAATTCAAGTCCACTTTTTATGATCAACACGGATGTATTCCTTGTCTTCTCATTGACACCAGCAAGCTAGGGAGCAGTGCTAACATTTTCGGCTAGTCGACAGGAGTGTCTCAGACGTCACCTGAAGCCTTAATTTTCTTTTTTTCTCTTTCCTTCGTTTAGTCGCTAAAACATTTCTCTCTTCTGATGGAGTGAGAAACGTGTTTCAAGTCTTACTTTTTACCTATTGTCTTTGTTTCCATAAAGTAGTTTGAACTAAATTAACCCTACATGTTTGTCATTTTAAACTTTTAATCTACTTAATTACTGTATTACGTTTACTAAAGGTCCTAATCTTCATCGTCATCTCACAGTGGCAAGAATTAAAAACACTCTCATTCACCGTTTCACTGAATTACGAGTATGTTTTAAAATGATTCTTCTAACTCAACGTGTTAGGAAAATAACGAAATGCATGGTCCTAAAACACATTTTTAGTGAGATTTATGCTGAACATGCGTTTTTTAAAATTGTATAATGGTTCACGTATACTTTAATTGTTAATATTATACACCTCTGTATATCTTGTGACGTGAAATACGGTGATATGTGTAGCCTAATGTCCAATACCAAATAAGGTAAGCTGCTCGGGTATCAGAGGTGGAATATAGACTGGTAGACGTGTGCCAAGACCACACGTTGGGATTGTTCAGTTTCTGTATGAACTAATTATTTCGGCAGACATCACGTAATGCTCTAATCATAGTCTAGTTAATACGAGTATTTGAGCGTAATGAGCAACTCGCGTGAGGTTGCTCGAGATGACAGATCTGTACCCAAGTCAACTAATGCTCCCGCTGTTGTATGGGATGAGAACATGAACAGTACCGAGCATTACTCTTGGGATCAGTAAAATCAAAATACAACCAACATTCGTCAACATAAACAATACAAATGTACATATACAATACTATACATTCCGTTGTTTCTCTAAGCCGCGCCGCGCCGTGACTTATGCATCATTACTCTGCCGTGTTAGTTACTTGCCTCTTGAATGCTGGCTATTTATTACTGTATTAGGGAACAGATTAAAGTGACAGTAGGAAGTGTCAGTTGAGAATCGTCATTTATCACTACGGTATATTAAAATTTATTTATCACTGTAAATATATAAAAAGTTTCCAATATTTATTTTTTTATGCAAGGCCTTTCGGAATCAATGATTCCATCATCAGGCACTTCACAAATGAATAAATATTTAAATTTTTGACACAATAGATAAATAAAATATTGTAAAGGATTTGGAAATGTAATTAGCCAATATAAAATGTTTAAACATAATTACATTTTAATTTTCTTATAAATTAAAATGAGAGTAGAATTGAATTTTGAATATCTATGATTTAGAGACAAGTAAATAGTTATTCATTTGTGAAGTGCCTGATGATGAAATAATTGATTCAGAAAGCCCTTACAATAAAGACATAAAAATTGGCAAAAATGTGTTTTTATTTACCAGTGATAAAAAACGTCTTTCTAATGTTTCAAGATTCTTCATCAACATTTATTTAATTTACAGCTTAATTTATTTAAGTCAATATTTACACACGTAATTGTAATTACACAACATGATCATTTTGAAATAATTTTGTGGTCTGTGACGGGTTGCGGGTCTGTGTGGGAAGCGATGTAAAAGGATGCAACAACATGTGTATTTTAACAATTTACGCTGAGGTTTGCAAGCAAAGAACTGCTAGTTAGGAATAATTGCAATAGAGAACGAATCTCGGAAGAGCAAACTTCTGAAAAAAGTGTCGTTAATCATTTGGTTTGATACATTTGGATACTTTGCTCCTCCAGTGTTTAATATCTTGCGGCAGAGACACATTTTGGCTCTATCAATAAAAAATTACTAGTTACCTGTTAAAACCTTATCGGATCGGATAATTGTATGTGAAAAAGAATAACTCATTAAAAAGTGTTTATGGGGTTTGTCTAAATGTTGAATAAATGTCTCCGAAAAGAAAATTCATATCTACCCCATGAACGAGAAGAGGGTAATTAGCTCATGTTATCTCAGCTTTTTCCAGACAAGTTAACAAATTCGTCAATAATTTCTGCCCATTAAATTTTGAAAGGAACACTTGACACAACAAGCACGATGCATATGACTAAATTTAGGTTACGTTAGATTTGCTGTTGTATGTGCATTCGCGGAAATTTTGATTTGGAGGTTTATCGCAAGACATAGAATTTGAAATAAGCGTACGATATTGATTCAACTGAATCGCGACGTCGCGAGACGCTTTGACATAGGCGAGCCCTCTTTTTCCTGCGTAAAATTTGAATGCATGGACAAAGAGGTGTCCGACAAAGTTGTAGAAATAAAATAATTCGCGACACTTGTTTCCGAAACAAGTGCACTCCACACACACGGCACCCGCACGGCGTGGTTGGTGGGGAGGGTGGCAGTTGTTGTTGCTCCTCTAATGTGCTTTCAGCCTTATCCAGCTCGTGTTGTAGCTGTCGTGGGACCCAGCTTTCTGTTGCTGGGCCCTTAATCAATGGTCAAACTATACTTTGTCTCTGTAATAACATCTTACAGCTGTAACTGATGCGATTGACGTATCTTTGCTAAGAAAAGAATTGAAACCATGATAATGAATGGATCCTAGTCTGCATAGCTAGCTCGTGTTGTAGTTGTTCCGGACTCAATATTCTGTTCCTGCATCGTATATTAATTGTCAAGCTTGTTTCCAGTTTCAAGGTTCAAGGCTTAGGCGGTAGATGTCATGACTGAGGTTTTCCGGTTCTCACTACATCAATGTAATGGCATCGTTCACACAGTTACATTCTTCTAATATTTTAGCCTCGCTCTGCAGTGCCATTTTCGGTAAACGTATTAAACAGCAAAATCTTATTTTTAACATTTTTTAATATCTGTGATGCATGGTACACTTTTTTACGTACAATATGGTCAATCAATCAATCATATTTTTATTTTTTAAATTTTATATTGCATTTGCAAACGTCAATAAATACAGATAAAAGGTCTGCAGGTCTAAAATGTAATAGATACCAGAGATAATAAAATATTTAACATGTAAATGGAGTGCCCTAAGTCGTCGAACTTTGGTTCTAAAATAGACATAGAGATAGCGCAGGTTGCAATCCTGTCTCTGACCATAGCACTTTTTATCAGCACAATCGACTTTTTATTGCATACAGTTCTTCCTTTATTCTGTTCGATAAAGGGCAGAATAAAGCTTAAAAGATGATTGAACTCTCCTTTTCTTTAAAATGTGTATTTCGATGCAACATTTTATTTTTCAACTGCTTTTTAGTAAATAAATGAAAATTTAAAGAATTAATTCTAAAAATAATGCAAACAAATCAAACTTAATATACTAAAGTGATTCCTTGGCCCCGCTAATTTTTGTTTTACAAGCAATCTAAAATTTTCAAATATAAAATGCTCCTGTCTTTAAATGTACAATTAAGTAGCGTCATAAACATCTATATAAAGTAATAATATTTATTGTATTATGTAGCAATATTTATGTATTTAATATAAATTAAAATATTCAAAATAGCAATAGCATGTTCTGCTGTATTACTGTTTGCAGTATATCGATTTGTTTGGCGTTACACATATTGTTGTCGGTGAAGTGGAAGAGACGGATGCAGAACAATATATTACAATAATGTAACACTGCATAATTACTTCAACTGCCAATACAGTATGTGGAATAATGGTAATAGCGAGGCATATGAATGCTTACGTACTTCTTCGATCGACCATGCTCTTAAGTCCCTATTATATCGGGTGTGCCTGTACAAATTAAAATAATGAATAAACCACGGAAACGCTAGTTACGCTAATAGTTTTTTTTAGTTCTGTACCGGTAAAAAAATGTCATAAATTTCGCGAAAGATACAGCACAGAATTCATTTTAGTATTTTAAGGTGATTTCATAGATTTATGTTGAAAAACGTTTTACTTTAAATTGACAATCCCTTTAGATATCTTTTAATTTAAAGACTAGAAAAGTATAAACATCATCGACAGTGCATTTAATGTAAGAAATTGTACAAGCCACATAAAAATGCCTCAAAACAAAAGTGTAAACAGATTGTACTGTAAGTAAATGAGTTTGTAAATGGTGTTTGGTAATATGATGTTTTTAAATAAAAAATGTAATTTCTTGAAAAAAAAAAAATTATCTCAAAATTATTTACTTTAATCTAATTTTATTGTCCTCTAAATTTTTCAAATTTTCACAAAATAATACTGATTTGTGAAATATCATCTTTATTTGCTTTCACAAAAGTTATCTTGAAGGTTTATGAATTGTATAACAAAATATTTTTTGAACGTAACATCGACTACACCATATTACAGCCTGACGGGCACGAAAACAAATCTGGTCAATTAATAAATGAACATATAATTATATATTATAAATGTCTCCTCCAAATAAACACTTCCATAAAACAAAATACATTTCTGTTTTAAAATTAAATGTCCAAGTATTAACTATAAAACTACATGAACCAACTGTAACTGGTTTATCTGGAAGGGAAAGAAATGTGGTTCCCTTCCTGTATCTTACAAGTTAAAAATACACCACACCAGATGTCCCGTAACAGGCTTCACTGAGGTTGCATGCAAAATTTCAAATCTCTAATTCATTTCGATCTTTAATTAAATATTCTGCGACAGATAGACAGACAGAAAAGGAATCGACACACAAGTTATGCTCAGTCAAACTCTGTTTGAATACCCACAATCAAAGTGCATATTCTTGTCTGTGTAGAAAAGAAAATTCATCCAAAAATATAGCAATGTTCAAATAGCTCAAACTGGTAAATATTCTGTTAAGCTAGAGAGGATACTACAGTAGAGAGGTAGGTTAACATAGGCTAGATTAAGTTATTTTGTTTTAACCTCGCCAAATTTCTAATCAGACAATTTTTATTATGAAATAAATAGTTCGAGTTCTTAAATCTCCTTAAATTATAACTGACCAAAGTAAAGCAGTAAACCAACCAACACCTTCTTTGAATACTAATTTGTTTATTAGTTTATCTGCACGTCTGTCACTTGTTAAAATTATATACTTTAAATATTGGTAAAAATATAAAGGAAATTTTATTTAAACTATTTACAACTTTTTTTATTAAAACCACATTTCACTTTTAGTTAAAAGTTTAAAATATTTAGATTTAATCAACCAATTTGTTAAGTATTATTGCCTTAAATAACTTGTTTTTTATTGCCTAATATGAAAAGGCTACTTTTATTGAATAATAATTATGTATATATTTTTTGGGCAATTTATACTCTATATTTGCCTTTATTTACTAAACTGTATGTACTACATTAGTTCTATATCTCTTTCTGCGGCCTAGTGCCTACAATACCATTCCTTACTGGATTACAATATTCACGTACAGTGACAGACCAATGAACCATTGTTTCCCGAATCAGCTGTTTACTGTACACTCACCAACCAATCACAACGGTTGACTTATCAAGGCTCAATTGCCCACCTTGCAAGCGTAGGCACGCTTGCTCATTATACTCTCGGTCCCGCCTGGGGCACTTATGTACACTCTAGCCACTGCTGACAATACTTACTTTCTCCCCCATGTGTTACTCTCTCACTTAAAATATTAGTTTTATCTCTATTTGTTGTACATTGACATTAACATTAAAGTCAGTGCTCTGGATTGGCAATCTCTACCAGAACGTCTCTGCTCCCGGACACCCGCGTCTACCGTGCTCTACAGGACTGGCCACAGTGTTATGAACTATTCGTTTGCGGTCGTATTGTGCGTGAGTGAATCCGTGAAGGACATCTTCCGTCTTCACGCCTGCCTACAAGACAGCAGCCTATTTCCACACTTACTGATCACAACCTGGCCCTAAACAACAGCAGTCTACGGTTAGGTACCTCTCATGAAAACAAAGGTAAACTGTTTATTTTCTGCACTTTATTTGAATATGCACTGTTCATAAACTCATTATGTGTAACCTAGTGAACTCTTGTTAAAATCAGTGTGTTCGGCGTCTTCACTGCCTAGTGTGAAGTGGTCCTTCTTAATCAAGCCTCTAAAATATTATCTCATGGTTCTCATAACCAAAATTCATTCTTTTCATGGTCCTTAGCGAGCCGGATAATAAGAACTTTAGTCCATTGGTGAATAACAGTGCAATCTCAACTCTTATAAGCTATATACAGTGCATATTTCAAAGTATGGTTTCAGGTTCTTTCACGATTGCAAAGTCCGTGCATATCGATTGTCCAGTCCCCTCTCCACTCATATCAGCTGTGACGTCTGATCATATCAGCTGTGACATCGTGATCATATCAGCTGTGGTGCTCTGTCGACTGCATTGTTTTGTTGACAAACAAGCTTTCAGACTGTCACAGCACAGGTGAACTGATTACTGTTTAATGGTTACCGCTTCTCAATACTTGTTGGTTATCAGCCCTACTTGTAATACACATTATTCTAAGCAGGTTAAATATAAACAATCTTGGTTATTGACACTTTACCTTGAGCAGGACTCTATATGTACGAGCACCCTTATTGCAAAATTAAATGTTTATTTTGTCAACACTATATTCTAGTCTCAGCTTAAAAAGAAAAAAAAAGCTACTTACTGCTCACAATTGTTTATTATAATTTCTATTTGAACATTGCTCACGCATATGTATGCATGGTTTATGGTTACTGTCACAACACTACCATACTTTACCACTGACAGTTTACATGTAGTACGTGCGCATAATGTTTCCAGAGCCTCTGCTACATTATAGCTGAATTTAGCTCAACAGTAACCTTAATTGTTGTTTATTATTTAATAACAACTTGTCTTGTTTACGTTTTGCCATAATAACAGTGTATTTTATTTTCTCAAAACAAAACTATACTATAGGCCTATACGAGCCTACTTTAATTATTGCAATGTTATTGAGTTTTTACCTCAAAAAACTAAACAATATTTTTAAATTGTGTTTCATTGTATTATATTGTTTAGATACTTCTTATTTCTTGGGGAAAATACTTCAAAGGAAAATAATTTAGTTTCTATTTTTATCACTGTCTCAGTTCAAGAGGACAATATTTTGTTTACTTTTCACCTTTGAAGTTTTACTCAAATTGATTAATTTTCTACAAACACTTTCAACATGGCGATGTCTCTTAAAGTGGCCAATGCAAAGCGAGAACACCTCTTTTCTCAGATACAAAGTATCTATGATTTAACTAAGAAGACTTCCGATCCAAATATACTTCAGCAGTTGCTTGTCAGAGCTAAATCTATTCAGAGACTTAGACAGGAATTTTTAGCGATATTAGACTTGTGCCACGAGTTGGAATTAAAAGTAGATGCCGACTATACACCTAACTATTCCGCATTAGCGAGCGTGGACGAGTTAGTTGATTACATTTCTGCTAACGTGCTTATGATTGAGACCAAGAGACAAGCTAAAGCTAATAAAAGCGAAACTATTCCGCCTGCCTCCACTCAAGTCAACGTCCGGCTACCGAAATTGGAATTAAAAACTTTTGATGGAGCTGCCTTGGACGTCTGTACGTTCATCAACGTTTATGAACAAGCCGTACACAACAATGCGCACTTAAGCGATGTAATGAAATTTCAATATCTCTTGAGCGTGCTTTCAGGCGAACCACTCTCTCTGATAAAGTCGCTAAATATAACTGAGTAAAATTATGCAATCGCGTATCAGCTGCTGAAGGATCGCTACCATAATACTAGGCGTATACTCACACTACATTTAAATCAAATACTAGACCTTCCTGTCATCTCCAGCACATCTGTGAAGAATATCCGTGCTTTCCTTAATCTTTTTCACGAACATACGCAATCACTTAAAGCATTAAACAATGACATCACTAGTAACAACCCACTTCTCTCAGCCTTGTTATTACGCAAGATTGATAATCGGATGGTCACCCGCCTAGAACAGTTTAGAAAAAAGGAAGAGCTTCATACTTTGCCCTCGGTTAAACAAATAATTGAGTTTCTCAACCAGGAATGCAGCCACATTGAGGACAGTAGTCTACATGACAATATTGTGGACCCCAAGAACGCTTCAAGTTCTTATTTTGGGTCAAAACCCAGATTTGATAAGTTCAAATCGTCTCTTAAAAACGTGAGCTTGTCAGCGGCTTTCCTCTCCACCCTCCTCGGCCTATAAACAAGGCCCATCATGTTTTTATTGCCATCAGAGCGGTCATAAAACTTATGGCTGTCCCAGATTTTTGCGTCGGCCAAAAGACACCTCAAGAACGGCACGGTATTATTAAACAGCATAACCGCTGTTCTTCTTGTTTGGGGACGCACAGATTAAGTGAATGTCAGTCTAAATTCACGTGTCGAACATGTCGTAGTCGTCATCATACCTTGCTACACTTCACTGATCGGCCAACACGGTCCAGTGTTAGTACGTCGGACCGCGTTCGTCCCGTTGTGGAGAACGGCCGTGACGGCGGCCGGCCTGCAACACCTACACCTGCTGTTCGCCCCCCGCCTGCGACCACAGTGCTCTCACCTAGCCCGGCCGAACACACCACACTACACGCTCATGGCACACTGCATCAAGACCTCGCCCCTAGTACCACGGTTCTTCTGGGTACTTCTCTTGTCAAGCTCACCGCCTCTAACGGACAAGCTTATGTCTTTCGTGCCTTAATTGATTCAGGAAGCATGGTAAATTTTATTAGCGAGAAAGCCTCCCAACTGTTGGGTACACAGCGCCGTCCGGCTACTATTAATGTCGCCGGCCTTTCTCAAACCTCTGCTCACACACGCGGATTTTTAACTCTGGGCGTGGAAACTCTTGCTGGCCACCCAGTTGCCGCCCCGCACTCGTTCCACATATTTCCACAAATCACTGTAGACCTCCCACGAGTGCAAATATCTCAGGAGGTCAAGAATAAGGTTAAAAATATTACACTAGCTGATCCAACCTTCCACCTCCCTGGTGGCATTGACGTGCTTATTGGTGGAGCGCTATTTCCACATATTCTTACTCACGAGACCTACTCTCTTGGTCTCAATTTACCTCACGCCCTAGGCACCTGTTTTGGTTTCGTGCTGATGGGGACGGCTCCCTGCACACCACTGACGCAGTCCGTCTCTACTATGGCTGTCTCTCTTCTCTCGACTGCTGAGGTGGACCTCCACGCCTCTCTGCAGCGTTTCTGGACACAAGAGGAACTGCCTGCTCCCAGTAAAAGGTCTGCAGAGGAAACTCAATGCGATGAATATTTTTCTACCACGCACTCCAGGGACCGTGAGGGTCGATATATGGTCCGCCTCCCTTTCAAGGACACCAGTACTCATCTGGGAAGTTCCAAAGTTCATGCTGAAAGTAGACTCTATTCACTCGAGTGCAAGCTCCACGCTCCCACTAATGTGGAGTATTATAATTTATATTCTGATTTTATACATGACTATCTCTCTCTAGGCCATATGCAGGGCTGCCCTACTCCTGACTTAAGCACTCCTCACTACTTTCTGCCACACCACGGTGTTTTTAAGGCACAAAGTAGCACCACCAAACTACGCGTCGTTTTTGACGCCAGTGCCAAAACCAGTTTCGGACTCTCTCTCAACGACACTCTGTTGACCGGACCTAAACTGCAAAATAATATCTGTGACATTCTTCTGCGCTTCCGCCTTCAGAACGTAGTGTTCTCTTGTGACATCAGACAGATGTACCGCCAAATCAAGGCAAATCCTGACGATCAACATTTCCAACTGATCTTATGGCGTGATCATCCCACCGACTTGATGTCCACGTTCAAGCTCACGACAGTTACCTACGGCCTGAACTGTTCACCCTACTTGGCCATCAAAACGCTACATCAATTGGCAGAAGACGAAGGTCACCGCTACCCCCATGCTGCTGAGGTTCTCAAGCACCAGAGCTACGTCGACGACCTGATCTGCGGAGCTGAGACTGAGAACTCGCCGCTGAACTTCAAGATCAACTCATCAAACTCCTTCGGCTCGGTGGCTTTGAGCTCCGGAAGTGGGCCTCGAACTCTCCGAGACTTCTGCAACACCTTCCTGAAGATCATCGGGAAATCCCAGTTTTTCTGCAACCCTCTCAGGAGCCTCATTTCTCTATTTTGGCCCTTAAATAGGACCCCTCTGACTGACACTTTTACGTTTAATTTTTCTTGTGAAAACCCCACTAAGCGTTAAGTTTTAAGTCTCATTTCTCAAGTCTATGACCCCTGTGGTTTTTTGGCGCCTTGTATAATGCTCGCAAAAAATATCATGCAACTCGTATGGATTTCTGGCATAGATTGGGATGATCCGCTCCCTCCAGAAATATACCAAAAATGGCACGCCTTTTTATTTGAACTTAAGCACGTTGCCACTATTACAATTCCTCGTGCTATCCCCTACTCTGCTGCTACTCACTGGGACTTGCACGGTTTCTCTGACGCCTCAGAACTAGGCTATGCTGCTGTAGTCTACATCCGCTCTACCTCCAATGACACGGTGCACGTAAGCCAAGTTATGGCTAAAAATCGCGTCGCTCCTCTCAAAAGAGTGACGCTGCCCCGAATTTTTAGATGCGCAGCTCATCTCCTGGCCCAACTTGTGAAATATTGTGTTACTCAATTAGCTCCCACCCACAAGTTTGGTTCTATTGTTAGCTGGTGCGACTCTACTGTGACCCTCGCGTGGATCAAAACACCTTCTTATCGCCTCAAAACCTATGTGGCTAATCGTGTGGCGCAAACTCAAGAGCTTGTGGCTGTGGAGTGCTGGCGCTACATACCCAGTGCTTCCAATCCTGCTGACTGCGCCGCCTCCCGTGGGATCCTTCCCTCTCAATTGGTGGATCATCCCCTTTGGTGGCATGGACCCGACTGGTTGCGTCTCCCCTCCTCGGCCTGGCCAGATACTGATTCCAGCCTGGACTCGGTCTCTCTGGAGGAGCTAGGGGAGCTGAAGCATTCCACTCCTGTCATTACCTTGGCCACAGCACCGCCTACGTGGGACCTCCTTATCCAGTACTCTTCCTGGAGGAAATTGTTGCACGTGATGGCCTACGTCTTGCGTTTTATCCACAACTGTCGTTCACCAAACCGCTTCGGACCTCTCTCCAAGACAGAACGGGACTCCGCCCAGCTGCGAATTTTCAAGACCGTGCAAGAGGAAGCTTTCACTGAAGATCTGGCTCTACTGCGGGACCGAAAGACGTGTTCTACCAGACTTTAACGCCTCGCCCCATTCCAGGGTCCGGATGGACTTCTCCGCGTCGGCGGCAGACTGCGCCACGCTGACCTCCCGCCGAACATGTCTCACCCGTGCATCCTGCCCAAGAAGCACCCTGACGTGGACCTCCTCATTGACCATGTCCATGTCAAACATCTCCACGCTGGCGCGCAGCTTACTCTCTCTCTGCTCTCCCAGCAAGTCTGGATCCTCTATGCACGCAGCGTGGTGAAATCTCGCATTTTTAGATGCCTCACATGTTTTAAGAATCGGCCTAAAAATAACGCCCCTCTCATGGGCGACCTCCCCAAAGCTCGCATTACTCCAGCCCGAGCTTTTCTCTCCACCGGCATGGACTATGGTGGCCCCTTTTCGCTCAAGGTCCATAATTTACGCTCTGTCCGCATTATTAAGGCCTATATTTGTATTTTTGTTTGTATGGTTACGAAGGCCGTTCACATTGAGGTGGTAACGGACCTGTCCACCGAAGCTTTCCTTGGTGCTCTCACTCGCTTCGTTTCTCGTCGTGGCCTGTGCACAGACCTTTATAGTGACTGTGGCACAAACTTCGTAGGTGCTAAAAATGCCCTACACAAAATCCTCACGGCTGACCAGCGCTAAGTCCAAGACTTTGCTGCTGACCGTTCAATGCGATTCCACTTCAACCCTCCTGCTGCTCCCCATCAAGGTGGAATTTGGGAAAGTGCCATCAAGAGTGCTAAACACCATTTAAAACGTGACATGGGACTTCACATACTAACTTTGTCTCAATTCATGACGCTCACAAGTCAGGTTGAAGCGATGCTCAACTCCCGCCCGCTCACCGCTCTCTCCAGTGATCCCAGCTATCTTCTCCCACTGACGCCTGGACACTTCTTGATCGGCTCTCCTCTGGTTTCCGTGCCTGAAGAGAACTTGCTGGACATACCCACGAACCGCCTTTCTCACTGGCAGCTGGTTCAAGCGCTGCACCAACGTATCTGGAAGCGTTGGCAGCGAGAATATCTCCAGACTCTTCAGCAGCGCCTCAAGTGGAGCACTCCTTCCCGCAACCTACAACCTGGAGACCTCGTCCTGGTGCATCAGGATACTCCCGCTCTCTCTTGGTCCCTTGCACGGGTCACTGATGTCACTCCAGGACAAGATGGTACAGTTCGAGTGGTACATCTCAAGACCTCAAGTGAAACTCTCACTCGTCCAGCAGTGAAGGTGTTTCTCTTACCTCACCTCTACAATTAATTAACTGTCTCTCTACCACCGCCTATAACCTTTGTAATTTAAGCCTATGTTGCTCTTTCTCTCATTGAATCCCAAGGAGATTCAAGGCGGCCGGTATGTTAAGTATTATTGCCTTAAATAACTTGTTTTTATTGCCTAATATGAAAAGGCTACTTTTATTGAATAATAATTATGTATATATTTTTTGGACAATTTATACTCTATATTTGCCTTTATTTACTAAACTGTATGTACTACATTAATTCTATATCTCTTTCTGCGGCCTAGTGCCTACAATACCATTCCTTACTGGATTAAAATATTCACGAACAGTGACTGAAGATAGCTGGGATCACTGGAGAGAGCGGTGAGCGGGCGGGAGTTGAGCATCGCTTCAACCTGACTTGTGAGCGTCATGAATTGAGACAAAGTTAGTATGTGAAGTCCCATGATCCAGTTATGAACCATTGTTTCCCGAATCAGCTCTTTACTGTACACTCACCAACCAATCACAACGGTTGACTTATCAAGGCTCAATTGCCCACCTTGCAAGCGTAGGCACGCTTGCTCATTATACTCTCGGTCCCGCCTGGGGCACTTATGTACACTCTAGCCACTGCTGACCATACTTACTCTCTCCCCCATGTGTTACTCTCTCACTTAAAATATTAGTTTATCTCTATTTGTTGTACATTGACATTAACATTAAAGTCAGTGCTCTGGATTGGCAATCTCTACCAGAACGTCTCTGCTCCCGGACACCCGCGTCTACCGTGCTCTACAGGACTGGCCACAGTGTTATGAACTATTCGTTTGCGGTCGTATTGTGCGTGAGTGAATCCGTGAAGGACATCTTCCGTCTTCACGCCTGCCTACAAGACAGCAGCCTATTTCCACACTTACTGATCACAACCTGGCCCTAAACAACAGCAGTCTACGGTTAGGTACCTCTCATGAAAACAAAGGTAACTGTTTATTTTCTGCACTTTATTTGAATATGCACTGTTCATAAACTCATTATGTGTAACCTGGTGAACTCTTGTTAAAATCACAATCGGCGTCTTCACCGCCTAGTGTGAAGTGGTCCTTCTTAATCGAGCCTCTAAAATATTATCTCACGGTTCTCATAACCAAAATTCATTCTTTTCACAATTGGTAACATAACCTCTTGAATTTCCAAAAGGTTTCTCAATAAAGATTTTCCAATAAATTAAATTAAAATTCAATACTTCTAGACTCAAATCATTTAATAAACTAAACTAAACAATAAAATAAAAGCTTTTTAAATTTGATTCAAAATAAACTGAATTGTTCGCTCTTCTAAGCAAAATTAAATTAAATTTAATATTTAGTTGAAACATTTTTCAAGCTTCGTGTTTTAATTCCTGTTACAGTTAGCAAAGATTCAAAGTGAATACCGAAATTAAACTAGTTTTTTCAAAGTTGTTTACTTGAAACTCTGAAATCTTGATGTGTTAAGGGAGTTTGGGTATGAATTTTGGTGAAAAATTTAATTTTCTTAATGCTTTAAATACTCTGATTCCTCAGCTCTAATAATTAGATACAACGTTTTTGAAATACTGGCTATTATTTCACGTCATTAAAGCAAGTTTTTAAAGGTATGTAAATTTAAACTTTATAACACCCTAGGACAGGACATGGATGGTAAAAAGTAAACAACAACGTTATGAGCCGGGGCTCAGTTTGGACATTTTTTTTGTCTTTTACCTTTCCCCCTTGTGTCAGTCGGTGGGGGGTCACTCCGTCAAAGCATTGATTATTTTCTGCCTGGATGGACTGATTGGTCGAGGTCAGGTGGTTGACCTTGACTGATTACGGACCAGCTGTTTACCGGCAGCGGCTACTGTTCGGAGCGGTCGGACACGTTCGGCAGAAGCGACTTGATTCTCTGGCTGTTCACTGCTCGTCCTGATGCCCATGGCTGGCTAATTCTTCTACTTTCGGCAGGTAAATGTTTTTCTCTCTCACTCTGTTAACTTAATATCGTTGGCGGTTTTTTCTCTCCCACGCAGACATATATTTTCGTAGTTTAGTTAAATATAGCTTATTTATTATTTTGTAACTTGTGTTCATTGTGTACGTTTTCGTGTCACAAAGTGTTCTATCCTGTCTTTCGTAACGTTCTAAATTGTTAATTTATCAACTATGCCAGTTAAGTTTATTATATTTTTGCACTAGTGCTTTCTAACTGATCCGTTCGGCGAACGGAAATTATTTATTTAGTAATCACTTTGTCTTTATTTAGTGTAAGCGAGACGGTACAGACTTTGCAAATTTTGTTACCTCGTGTTTTGTGTTGCGTGCAAGATTGGGTGGCAACATTCATGCTTTCCATTTTATTGTTTAATTAATTAATTGCCTTATAGTAGCGTGAACGGATTATAATTTAATTATTGTTATTTGGGAAATAATGTACTGTTATTATTTGTAAATTACATAATTATTATTAGGCCTACCTTACAATTAATATTCTAGAATGATTAAAATACAGTGAATTATTGTTACAAGTAAATGTTACCAAGCTGAATAATTTAGTATGGCTGTTCTAGCCTATAAGTAATTGTTTAAATATTTGAAAATTTGTTTTGTATGTAATATTTAATATTGTCACCAAGTAGCGTATCTTATAATACTTGGTGTCTTGAGTTATTTTTGGGAAATAGTCTTTTGATACTTAAAAGGTACTGTTATTTACAGATGGCTATTTTTAATTGTTAAATTTAAATATTTTATATATACTTTGTGGCAAACATAATTAAGTTTTTATTATTTCTCGGGTTATAGTAATATTTTTCTGAATATCTACTGGTTATGTTGGGATTCAATAGGGTCCCCGCGAGTGCCGTCAGCGGGACTGGTGCGGCGAGTCTGCCCAATGAAACAGTACTGAAACTAAAATTGAATGCCCGCGGCCTGCCAGCGCTACTGAACCGTCATCCAACTGGACTGTCTGTATTCATTTCGTCTGGAACAAGGTTGGATCTAAAATGTTTTTTTACTTCTTCTTGTATTGAACTTGAGAGGATTGGGTTTTAGGGAGCGCTGCCAGATATTATATCTGGAGGAGGGCCAGTGTTGACTAGTATGTATTTAGTTTAGTGACATGATCTGAAGGGGAGGATTTCATCTTTAATTCGGATTCGTGGAGGCAACTAAGCCAACGCCTCCTTCGAAAATCGGCTTTAAATATATTTTTTAATTTTTTGGCTACAAACCAGAAACCAAATTACTTTTTAAAAATAGTGGGCCTAAAAATTCTACAACATTTCCCCCCCCCCTCAGTTGATAATACTTACCAGTTAAAAATTTACTACTGCCGTACCTGAAATTGTGTTATTTATATACCAAATTGCTATTTATTATGTTATTTATATACTAAATGTCTATTTATTATGTTATTTATATACCAAATTGCTATTTGTTATGTTATTTATATATCAAATTTCTATTTATTATGTTATTGTCAAAATTGGAATCTTATCTATTGTTGTTATTTAGTTTGTAAGTTACGCGGTGCACTGTGGTGCTGCAGTTAATTGTATTTTGCAAGAAAATGTTTCCCACCTAATAATTATAAATCATGTACTCGAAATCTTGTCTCTCTTTGTCTCTCTTCCCACTAGTGGCATGTGATTGTTTTTTATGCTTTGCTCCAAGTTTGGGAGGGGCGCGCTTCCGATACCTCCTGTCTTTTTCGCTAACTCGGGACAGTTACCTTGACAAAGTACCGCATTTTGCAAATGTGACTTTGTCTTTGACCCTTTTGGGATGCGAAAGCTCGTAGAGCACGGTCATCCTTTTGGGATCCGACTTTGTCTTTGATACGTAATACCATTTTTCCACTTCAGCACGCATGACAAGGGTTGAAGGTTGGTGCAAAAATAAGAAAATGCATTATTCCGAAAGAAAAACTACAACCATGTAAACAATACACACAAATATACTGTTAGCAGTAATGGAAGAAATAAAGCCAATATTTCAAGATTTGCGTAAGTCAGGAACTACTGAAAAGATGGCTGCACAAAGAATCGTAAAATCCCAATGAATAATTGAATAATATTATTTGGTCTCGTACACCGAAGACAACTGTTTTGATGATAATCACTCTACAACTCGGGTGTTTGTGAAGCTGTGGCCACTTTAAATAAAGGAAATATAATGATGGCTGAAATTATAGAGAAACTAGGAATGTTTCAAGACGCCCAATGTATTAAAGTAATGAAGACTCTGGATGAACTTAGAATACAACAAGACGAGAAAGCGGATAAAAACTAGAAAAAAGTGCCGTAGGAAACTTTACACAGCCAAGAAAAGACTGGATGAAACATTTGAAGAGTTGGAAGACCCAAAATATTGAGATGGAATACACTGAAGGTAGGCTATGTAATTTGATCATATGTTTTAACTATTAAATGCGTTTTCCGAAAACTAGTATTTTTTGTTTTTAGGTACATTTATTTAAAAAAAAACTATAATAGATATCAGGTTAATTTTTTATATTGCTCATCTTTTGTTAGTTTACATTTTAATCAGAGGGATTTTTATTATAAGCTTCGTTATACATTTTAAATTGAATTTTTTTGAATTGCTTATTAACATTTAAAATTTGACTCAAACTTTAGAATCCCCCAAAAATTGCTTAAAATTATTAAGAATATGTCTACTTTAAAATTAAAAATAACAGGGTACTAGATATAATAGTTTAGAAAATAAATGTTTCTAAATATGCATAAAATAACTTAGAAAACATAGGCTCTTCCGACACCCTTTAATTAATTTTGTTGAACACAAAATTTCTATTGCAATTACCCAAGAATTGACAACTGTAATTTAAAAAAATGTTGCTTTAATTTGGGATATCTTGTAATCCTCCGTTAAACAGAAATTAAGTTTCAAGATTTTGCTACCCAAACTTTATTAAAATAATGCATGTTTCCCTGTAAACAAAACTTAATAGGTTTACAATAACATTTCCTAAAAAAATAGAGTGCGCTGAAATCAAATCCTATCACAGACTCTGTATATTGACTCTCCCTATAATTAGGTTACGCGATGGATTACTATGTAAAATATCCAATTATCATATGATTGTGCTCAATTTATATATAAAAAAAATTATGGTTGCCTGTAAAGTCGGTTTTACGGGCGAAGATTTTACGTGACAACGTCTTTTTCTCGGTAGAATATTTATTGATATGAATATTATTAAATTGCACAATAGGAACAAGGAATTGAATGAAAATAAGAATTGCACAAATTTTAACTATAGAAATATATTTTGTTTACTAAAACATTATACATAATTTGAAATTCATTAAAATTTGTTATTGTAAATGGTAAAGTTGAATAAAACATTTACTAAAATTGGAATTTGAAATTCTTGCTAAACACAGTTAAATTCTAACTCCGCGCGTGGTGATTGGTCGGTTTAGTTCGTTTGTTTGGTCGCACTGTTATGACAGGTTAGAGGTTATAATTTGTTATTTTAAATGTTTGACTAGCAATACGCGCTGTTTCTTCTCAATCGACTGAATTACGATTGATTGCAGAGTGATTTAAACTAATAATTTACTTAACACTATCAACATTTGTCAATAGTATGACATAACCTATAAACTGAGTTTCTCAACTTTTGTGTCAATCTAACAATTAATCAATCAATCATAGTTTACGATAATGAAATATCAGTGTACAATTATTTACCTTTATTGTTGTACATTTGTCAATAGTATGACATAACCTATAAACTCAGTTTCTCAACTTTTGTGTCAATCTAACAATTAATCAATCAATCATAGTTTACGATAATGAAATACCAGTGTACAATTATTTACCTTTATTGTTGTAGTTGTAAATGACGAATCTAAGCACTCCACATGTTCACGAATAAACATAGTTATCTGCTTTATCCCGTGCGGCGGACCCACAGTTATATGCTTTATCCCGTGCGGATCCCGTGCGGCGGACCCACTGGACGGGCATCGTAACGTTACCGGGCGTTACACTTTTTCATGAGTGACTCCGAGCCGCAACCTAATTTAAGACGTTGTCACGTCAAAAAAACAATATTATTATATTTTCTCATTTCCATCATAGTTACCTGTTCTAACAATGTAAATGTATTCACTTAAGTTCTGCTGAATACTATGGAGTGACAAGCACCTATAATTAACCTGATTATAGCTTATGTTGAAATTAAATTTAATTCTATTGGTTATTTCGTTTTCGAGATCAGTGCTTCATTGTGGATTATCATTTAATCGTGTTTATCGCATTATCTTATCACATTTATAATCAGAAAATGATCGTGGCAACAGTATAAAACTGTATAAATTCTTATAATGTAACAACCATTATTTCAGAATGCAACCTTATCGTCGTAATCTGTTGTATTATTGTTAAATTTAAGTAATGTCATGAACTAACCACTGTTAAAAATTAATAATTCACACTAAATTTAAGGTTCAAAACACTATTAGATCGCATTATTATTTTCACAAAGTGATTGTTCAAACAAAAATTACAAATTATTAAATACATTACAACAGATTAATAGAAGTTACACTTTATAGAATTCATGAATGGACTTATAACTAAGAGTACATGAAATATAGCCGGGAATAGAAAATGCACGGTGGTTAAACTAGGCTGTGCAATACTTTGTTACTATAATCTGTAATAAAAGCAACAGAGAAGGGGATTGAAAGGGTTGATTTGAGGGGTAGTTAATAAAACCTTTTTACGATCTTACTTTACGCAAAAGTAAGATTGCAACTCATCAATCATTTTTATTGCGAGGTATTTTTAGGGATGAAAGAAAACAGTTCTATTATATGGAAAACTCAATAAATTAATTAATGTTTCCATTATCTAATTGAAAAACAGTAAAATTATACCTTCCTATAGCCTTACACTAACAGTGTTTCTTAACAAATTTTTGCACCCAAAGTGTATAAGTTTGGGATAGTCGGAGATACAAATAATATACATAAAGTGACGAACCATTTCGTTGTTATTAAATTTAGTGAAATTGCTAACTAATTTATAAACTTTAATAAATAATACAAGTCTTTCGGCAATATGACACAATATTAAGGTATTCAGGTAGATTTTTGTTGCAGGCCTTATGATCTGACATTTGAATTCAACACTCAATAATCGGGCTTCTGAATTAACAGTGGTGCTTATCAAGGGGATGATAAGCAAGTTATCCATCTTTAAACCCTCTAAAGTGAACACTGCACAACCTCTAGAAAAAGTCATCTCTGCATGCTCTCTAAGCCGGTCATTATAATCATACAGTTATTGCTAGGCATATACTAGAAAAGTCCATAAAATAGTACATGAGTAAGTTTCGTGTTTTAGAAGCAACGTGACAACATATATTTTATATATATATATATATATATATATTATATGTATAAAATATAGTATATTATATTATTTATAATATATGAATATCTAAAATATAAAATGTATTTTCAACATTGAACTCATACGACTGTATTTATTTGAAATTAAACTTACATCCGAGATGGTAGATCCGTAATGACCCTTAAATCAAAACTAATTTATCTCAAAGTAACTCTTATATTATAGACGTTTACTTAAAATAAAGGGTCACTATAAGTTACTCCTAATATATTTTTGTATTTTCCATAATTTATGAATACACATATTTCATGTATCCTCTAACAAAAACAAAAATCTAAATTATACCTAATTTTTAATATCTTCCGGCTAAAGGACTTTTTTATCTGAATCGGCCAAAAATCATTATTATATTACAATTTAGTTTCATTAGAATTTAACTGCTTTGTTTTATGTACAGTAGCTGCCACCTGCCGGTTGATTGGATGTTACGTTTTACCATCCTTGTTAGAGAGAGCAAATTGGAAAAAGAAAACTCACAGAAGAGAACAACTTAATTTGATACGATTTAAACATAGTTTTCATTGTTACTGGAAGAGTACCTGTTTCTCCTGTGTAATCTTTTGGCCATATTGGGTAACAACTCAAGTTAACCAACATTGACTCTTATCGAGTTTTAACTAAATTCACACTAAACCCTCGTTATGGTAAACATTTTAGAAATTAAAAGTATTCGTTTGAAAACAATTTATGAAGAATATATGATGAATAAAAAGTTAAGATTTAGTGAACGAATCATTTTTGAAATATTAAAAACTGATCAACGCTCATTAGATCAATCATTATCGAGGCTAAGCTATTATTATAACAGCAATTACGGGAAAAAATATAATAAGTATAGATAGATTTTATTATAAATGCCCCCAGTTTTAAATGAAATATTTAAAATTACAAAACTTGGATTTAAGTGGGATTTAAAGACGCATATTAAACTGAACTTTTATGTTATACACCACAAAGATCAAACTTGAGAATAATCAAGAAAAAAAAATCAGTATATTGTAAAGGTACTACAGCTAAAAGTATATTATATCATGCGAAACTTTATTTGCTTTTGTATATAAAGAAGATTACGATCAAAAAGTCTTAAAGCAGTTCACAGTTTAAAGCTGTGTTTTGTACAGACCACGTTTTCATGAATACAAAATTCATTCCCTCAGTTGGAAACGAATGTATTTGCATATCCCATTGAATTCAAACAGTTGATACTTAAATTGTAGTTACTGTTATTGCTCTGAAACACTACACTAACATTTCAGCTTTTCTATATATTCTAAACTCAACAAGAGCTCTTTGATGTGTTCTGTTTGATCTTTCTAAGTAAAAGTATTCTTTTGATGTACCCGTCTGTACAATTTGTATAGTACTTCTGTTTCAAAACTGTCAATGAAATGGCATAATTGGACCCTACTACCCACCTAGTTGGGCTAGCCTCTAACAGTCCTAAACGTAAAAAAAGTAACTATAGTAATTTCTTGATACAATTTTTCGTGTCTGTTCAAAAGTGATATAGTAAATAAATATTAAAATATAATGAAGTATTTTAAGATAATATACTTCGTTTAAGCCTTTTTTATAGTCTAAGAAACTTGAAAAATTTGATCTTTACAAAATTCCACATCATAATTGAAATTGTTTTATTCTTATAAATCGCAAAATCTTTTGATAAGTGGTAATATTACAAACGGTTGTATAAATTCAGCTAATTCGTTTTGTAAATTTTCGTTGAAATCCGAGCAAGGCTTACAAGAAAAGAAAGGCAACAAAAGATACCTAGAGTATTTTTAAATTGTGAAAAAATTGTAGTATTTAAGTTTCATCATCTAAGTTTAACTGACAATAAGAAGTTGTTGACATTTTCAGATTGTTTAGTAAATTGGCTATAACATCTATTTAAATTTTTATTTTATAAAATATTAATTGTACAGTGCTTAATCAGTAGTTTAAAGCAGGCAGTAAATGCAATGCTAATATCTAACTTTTACTTCAGATTACACCACTGACGAATGGAAATTATCTTATATTAGTAGCGTTGTATTTTTATATTTCTAACTTGCAAACATTAAACATTGTATCTACCAATACACATTAAACTTCTTTGTTAGTAGAAAAATTATGTGGTTTCACATTAGAAATATGAAATGCTCTAATGCATTGTAAATACTGTTTAAACACTATTGGTATTACACTCGTAATACAAACCTTAATGAAAAAAGCTGTCAATATTTTTACGTTCAATCCTAACTAGTTGGCTTCTTTGACATTGTGATATACCATTTAATGGTGCTTAAAAAATAATAAAGAAATTACACTAACATCCCTCAAAAATCCTTTATTTTCCAGACTACCGGAAAAACAAGAGTTCACACCAAACGACCTAATAAAAGATAATTTTTTAAACTTGGATGAACTTAATAAGAATTTCCTCCTTATACCGGACGTAGATAGGAAGTAGGTAGGATTTCCTCCTAGACCGTAATAGGCTTCTCAGTCCTAAATATGTATATATATTTTCTTCATCTGGACAACAAGGCAAATTAAACTATGACACTTGAAATACCTTACATCGAAAGTAATTAACAACAGCTGAAGCTACATGCGTATGTAGTTTTTGATTGAGGAAATAAGGCAATACGGAACTACATGACAAGGATTGAAGTAAACTCTATTTAATCGAAGTAGGTTTCCGAGACGTACAGGTATGTATTCGTATTTTTGATCAGGGCAACGTGGCAGACTCAGCGGTGTACAAAATATTTGAAAGTCCGCAATATAAGAGTGTATGTTTCAAAACTCATAATATGCTTCAATTATAGTTTGATAAATTTTACTTTTTTTTCATTGGAATTTTCATAAGATATAATGCACCCGATCAGCTAACAGTTATACTTCTCGAAGCAAAGCATTATCACTTGAAGTAGTGGACTAAAAAGATAATTAAATCTGCTGTTTAGACAGCAAAAAGCTTAGTGCCATAAGATGATATAATCAAGCTAAAGTGTCCTTCACTTTATACCTTTACCCCGTCTAATGTGGGACTGCTCAGTTTATCGGCACTAAAACCGAAACAACATGATGTTATCATTAAAGTTCCTTTACAACTGTTGTCCCTACTACAGGTTTACTGGTCCTGCATGTCGATGAGCAGTGTAATTCACGGCTAGTTCACTCGGTCTCTAAGGTCAAATCTAGGTTTATACCAGAATACTCTTTTCTTTTATATGAGAAAAAGCACCTCGCTCACACTTGTCAGCTCGCTAATTCTACAAGGTTTTGAGAGATTTAGAATTTGTCATCAGAGTTAATACCTATCAGTTTATATATTATTTTGGTGAGGGAAACTTATAGTTAGCTAAAATTTCGAGAAGGCCTCTTTGACCTTGTCTTTCAATAAACACAGCATTTAGGTAAAATGTGAGTTTAGCTCTATTTAACCTTAAGTGTCTGAAATCTGATATGGTCACAGATTTTACTCCTGGAAATTAGAGTCCACGTTCGTGTGAAGAGATCGGGTAAGAACGAAAAAATTAATACATTGACACTACTATTTAGTATTCGCAATTTCAGTATCCTCGAATGCACCAGCATCACTAATGTACTTTGGTAGAAAACGAACCAATGGTTGACAACCAACCAGTCAGCAGTGAAGATGTTCAAAAGTACTTTCGGTAACAAGATAAAATCATGGTACGTTCTAAAAAGTACTCCTAAGTTATTCTACCCCTTCGCTTTTAATGGGTCTCTTGAGATGAACATGAAATCCAGATTTCAAGAGTCAAGTCTGTGGTGGTGTCAGATTTTATACACTGCACTAAACGGAAAGTGGATTGCAGCTAAAACTAAACATTCACAAATAATGTGATATTGGTAATGACGAAAAATACAAACTAGCCGACTATATTTGAGATGGTACGAGTTCCAAGAAAAAAGTAAATGTTACAAGAATATTTACAGCATTACTTTATCACTCGGATACAAGTACAAGTGTTTTAAGTAAAAGACAATAAAGAATTTAGTTAGATTATTTAAAATTAACTAATACAATTTTATTGGAAATGGCCAAGTAAAAGTAAATAGCTTTAATTATGACTACTAACGTAAAGTGTGTGTTTAACTTAAGGTATATTATGTTTAAGAACAAGCAAATACATACAAGTGTACCTGATGTTAGTCTAAGAACAAATTAAATTTTAATTTTGAAAGCAAAAATTCCATTAACCTTCCCTGTTGTTGTCTATCTGTTAGTATATATGCAGTGTGTTTAAATACAAGTTCGTTTTGTATGGCATAAAATGAAAGTAACATTTTATTTTCAAATATTTTGGAGTGGAAAAATAATTTCTAACTGATTATATAAAAATGTTTACACCAATATGCATGGATGTTTTCGGGTATGGTATCTTAAATTGTTCAAAATGTTCACAGCGTTTTTATGATACAATATTTTGTTACTCTTATTCATCTATTTATTATTCTCTAACTTATATTATATACTCGTAATATTTTTTACTGTTTAGACAAAGGAAAGTCGACCCGATGAATTTTGTATTGGTCGAATGATGTAAACTCTAAACCGAAAATGTGCTTCACATTTTTTCCTGCTGAGCTTGGATGATTACTTGTTAGCGGGCACAAATGCTGTGTCTGAAACGGGATTCGCACCCTTCGATAAGTTGATAGGTTGAGACGCTAACAACCTACAACAACAAGTAGGTAACTACAACTACAAGTAGGTAACTTGTAGTAACTACGAGTGGTCACTGAGACTGGATAATTTAACATGCTATGTAATATGCGGACCCTAACTAGGTGACCATGGAATCTAACATGAACGGTTTGATTAGTGTATTCTAAATATTGTGTACACTCAAAGACCACAGTCTCATAAGAGCAACGTGTGTTAATGTCTGGAATTTCCAAAAGTATATGGTGGTCTACCTTAATTCAGTATTACGGACTAATCATTTATTATGTTTATATATTAATAATACAGGAAGTTTTTATTATAATAATAAGCTAAGTTCATAAACAAGTTTGAAGAAGAACAAAACAATACTAAATTGGTATAGTTCCATATAAACCCTTTTCTTCACATTTTTATTTTTGATTTTAAACTATCGAATACCACACGATTTAGTATGCAAAGTGCTATTTAAGGCTAGTTATTGTGAGTATTTAGAACAAAATGTGTCGAGATCTGGAGTTACCAACCAAATTTGGGCTTTCATGATGAAAAGTACAACGGTCTCCCTTGTGACCTTAAATTGCTTAAAGGTCGCCATTTTAAACTTCAACTAAAGAAGCACCTCTTTTCACTGAAGAGGTGCTGAAGAGAACGTTTTATACTTTCAACTTTGTACTTTTAACTGTTTTAAATAAGTTTAGTGTCTAAAATATATTGTATCATGTTGACGTGAGTTATTATGAAAAACAGATGTATCTGATAATCGCTTGAAATAAAAGGCATGTTTATTTATTTATTTTATTTAAACGTTTAACTTTTTAGGTAAGATGTTTCTAGAGGCTGAGACCTCGGAAATATACTAGGATTTGTTGGCGAGAGGAAGTTGACAAAGACTAGAAATTTCTAAAACCGAAATTTTCCAGATGCTGGAAGTTCTTGTCGGCTCAACATTTTAAGTCTTCCTTGGAAACCACCTAAGCTAAATCTTTTCAAATATGCAGGATACCCGTAGAGGCTAGACGCTTCCAGAGGGTCTTTCAGAGGAGAGGAACCGCTTAAGTTAGAGCTTGTGTAGGCAGTACGCTTCCACCGTCTGGGTCAAAAATGTTTACAGCTATTGAAATTTCACATAGACCCTCAGCTACCTTAGGTCAAAAACTCCCATAGACTTGGGGATCGTCTAGACGATGTGAGCTGCCAGTTGCTAAGAGCTTTCACAAGATAGGGGCTTCCTGAGATTGAATCAACAATATGGCTAGTAAGAACAAAGGAAAACATTTGACAAATGCTCAAAGATTCCAGAAGACGAAAGGTCGAAGGCTGAGATGCTGGAAGTTCTAAAAAGTGGTAAATTACTTCCATCCTCACATTCCTGGAAAATATTGATATGTTAAGAGCAAACTACAGAGTATTTTGAATGCTATATATGTATTTTTTAAGTATCTTTAACTAATAATTAAGTAATATTGCTATTCTGTACTAAACTAATATTTAGTTTTTGATAAATTTGTAGCAAAGTATTTTCTTTATTTTTTCCATGCAGTAATGTGAGTTTAGCATAGCATAATTTATCTCATGTTTATGGAAGCATGTTTTAGCTACTGGAACCGATATTGTGTCCTTTGAGTTGATATCTAATAGCTCTTGAACCGTTCTCGGGCGTTGGTAGCAAAGAATCTTTAGCAATATTTCAACTAAAAAATGTTGAAAGTTGAACTTTTTAAGTGCTAAGAATTAATAAAAACACTGAAAGAAGAGTCAGTACTCTATTAATCTGATATATAACTTACTACAGAGATTTTCCACTATTACGTTAGGAATGTTTGCTTGATAAACAAAACAAAATTATGATAGCCTTTGCTTTTTTGACTGGGTGATGCAGACAAGGATCAGTACATCAGAACTGCTTATATTGCAGAGAAGAGGTAAACAGAGCTAATAGGGTGGTGAGGTTTCATCACAATTTAACCTTAGTTGAATCTTGCTGACTTTTACGTCATGGAAGACAACGTTGTCAGTTAATTAATAATAACTGTGTTGAGTATTAAAAAATAATACTACATTATTCTTAGGCCAAATGTTTATTTGTATTAAGTACTCATCTGCTATATAAAAATGAATTAATAAATGTGTTACTAAGTGCTAACCTGGAGAGCGGCTGGTCTGGCCATTTTTTTTAAATATTCGGTGAGGACCAAAGAAGGCTTATAAGGAGAGAACATTTTAAAAAGATTCCTAGAATATTTAAGAATTCGGGAGAGTAATTAAAATGTTTAAGTCACGAATTCAAAGTGAAACTGACACTCAACACCTGTTGACACTTTCAGCTAAAGTCCATTAAGTAAGGATTCATGTCGCTCGAACATTGATTAAGTAAGATAGTAAATAAAGAAAAAGAAAACCAAGAAAACTTTATATGTTAGGTCCGTATCGCACGAAACTTGATTAAGCAGGGCAGTAAATAATAAAAGAATAACAAGAACACTATTTTTAAAGTTAGGTCTGTATTGCATGACCTTAGGTTTAGTACGATAGAAAGTATATAAAGTAAAAGATTCACTAATACACAATTTAAATTTTAGTTCTGCATCGCACGGACATAGATTAAGTAGGACATTAAGTAAAATATTACCTATTACAATATTTTTTAATGTTAAGTCCGTATCGCACGAACATAGATTAAGTAGGACAGTAAGTTAAGTAAAATATACCAACAACACTATCTTAAAGCCTGCATTGCACTAACATAGCTGTAACAATTGTTGTAAATAAATTAAAATGATATTAAGAAAATATTTTATTTGTTAGGATCGTACTGCACGAACATAGGTTTAGTAAGATGGTATAATAAATATAAGAGCCAATAAAGACAATATAAAGGATCAATATACATGAACATATATTAAGATAGTAATAAATGTAAAAAGTTTATTAAAAACGAAAATTGATTAAAAAGCAGTAAATATAGTAAAATATTAACTAATAATACTTTAAAGCTTAAGTGTGTATCGCACGAACATAGATTAAGTAGGACAGTAAATAAAGTAAAAGAATACAAAAAATGAGTATTGGTTAAGTAACAGTATGTACGCGTAACCGTATGTTGACCCTTGGAGAGCCACAATATCTGGCCGATAGACTGATACTCAGGAGAGAGGTCACTCTTCGGGACATATGACAGAACAACCAGCTTCATTTCCCTAGAGTGAAGCTGGAAATAGGTAGGAACATTTTTTCTAATTTTGCACCAAAACTGTATAGCCTAATGACCTCCTTAATAATTTAAGTGTTTAAAGGCTCCACATTTAAAGAAAGAGTAAAAGGAAATGTGCGCAGAACCTGCTAGAACCTTTTGTAATCAGACTTTATTATATTTTTAGGATTATTGTTTTTAGTTTTTTTAATTTCAGTCTGTAATTCTGATTGTTATATATATCTGATTTTATATTTTTGTTATATTTTGTAATAGTTTTGGTTAGTGACGAGAGTTGTACTACAATACATATTATCTGAGACAAGCTTGATAGTAATATTGCATTATTATTTTATGTAGTGTTGTAGTAGATTCCGAATCTGTTATACGACCTTCATCATTTTCATAGACCACAAGTTAAAGAGTATCATGTCATTTGGTAAAGCGTTGAGTGCTATAACTTTTCAAGTACTAAATATATTATTGAAGTGAAAACCCAGAACTTTGGTAATATATCGCAGAGTAGGTAGAAAGTGAAATTACCTCCTGTTACTTTACTCAGGTTTACTAGAGCCCTTGACCCTTTGCATTGATGGTTGGCGCACGTTTATTCTCTTTGTGCTGGGAGCATCAATGAACCACCACGTTCATCTTATAGCCAGTCATATTTAAATTTTACTTTTTTGTAATTCGTTTTCTATCGCTTTACGACAGTCGTAGGTTGTTTGTAGACGAATGCAGACATATTGTGACCTGTATTCTGTAGTTCAGTTTTAATGATTAGTGTTGTGTATAGCTTTTTATTAAGTGCATGTTTTTAATTATTTTTTTTTTTAAATTTTTTATTTATTTTTTAATTTAGAGTTAGTGAAGTTGACAAACAACATGGGGGTTGTGATTCCTGACTTAGGCGTGCCACAACGCTTTGGTATGATTTGTTTATTTTAACATAGTTTGTAAATTATGTATTAGGTTAGTTATTACCTGAATAATAGATCAGATTGCAGATCTCTAAACGTAGTGTTACGGATTTATTGTTTCACTGAACGATAGCAAATGTCCGGAAAAAGTCCTGTTTTTCACAATCCTTCCGTCGTCAAAAATAACCTTCAAACATTAGGAGATAAATTACCTGTAATATATTACAATACGCAATACAGGAATACTATATGTCATACTATTGTTTATTTCTCGTCCACTTTTTTACGGATTTGTTGCTCTAAATCAAAATAATGATTTTTATAATATCAAGACATTTGGTTAAAGTTAAATTTTTGCTAAATATATATTATTAAAATGTTAACTTACATTTGCACAATAAGCTAAGTTGAAATAAAAGACGTCGTGAAAAAAGTTAACTTACCTTTAATTAAACCACAGATTATATTGAATTAGTATATTATTACTCTTTTTTCCTACGAAGTACTCTTTTTCATCTCAGTGAAGTAATAAAGTTGGCAACACTGTAACATCTATCAGCAGACTGACACCGCACCGACTGTCAACTCGGTGGTGCGCTCTCAACAGCTGTACAAACAAGGGTGCCACCATCTGCACTGATGTATTGACTATAGATTGAGAGTTTAGGAACTTTAAATATCAATGAGACTTTTATCACAGATTTCAGATATAGCAACTCAGACAAAACGTTTTATATTCTTTTTTCTTTGTTTTAAAATTTTAACTAATCAACTCAAACAGAATGAATTAGAAAAAATATAAATACACATAAAATTGAAATTATATGTGATTTACGTTCTTTAAAACCTACTACAATGCTTTGCATCTATAATTATTTTTAATAAGATTTCATTTCTTTCAATTTTTTAAACTATTGAAATATGGTAATCCATATGCTAAAAACTTAAATTCAAAAGCTTTTCTCATGGCAAAATGGTACAAATTGAAATACCATTATTAAAATTTAAACGGCTGCTATTGGATATGCTACATGGATATTTTAATGTGTAATTAATCACTCTTACAAAATAGAGTTATGGGATTACCTTCCCAAAGTCCATAATAAAGTATAATATATACAATATAGGAATAACAACTGAGATGTTTGGATTTAAAAATTGTTAAGTAGTCATGGTAGTTTACACGTTCCATTAGTATACCAGGGAATTCAATTTAAAACAAATGATTTAATTGACATTAACAACACATAATTCGTTTTTTTACTTACATATGTTTAAAGCTGAATTACATGCGTGAAACAAATTTCAAAGGGGTTTTAAAACTGTTATAATGCATGATTCAAATTTTTTTAAAGTAAAATAATAAAAGCAGAAAACATTTTAACACATATAACAAAAAAAATATGTGTGTGTGTGTGTGTGTGTGTGGCTTGAATTTTTATTAGTAACAATATATTTATCCACATACAAGAAATATGTAGGACATAAAAATTACTAACATTCCTCATAAAAAAAGATCCACTTGACACTATTTTAGATCAAATCCTTAACTACCTTCAAAGTCAGTTATATTTATGTTAAATGATTTCTTGTAAGAGAGAAGTGAAACAAAATTTTCAAATGTAGTTAAAAGACAGTGATGTAACAACGTTATGCCCTTACAAAGAACTACAAAGAATTATTTTATTTGAAAAAAAAACTCTTTCTTTTATCTTCAGTATCAAACAGAAAACAACGAAACAGAAAATAACCATTATTGAATTTATTTTATAACAAATTACGTAATATTACGTGTAATACAAGGTAGGAGTAAGCCATATTACGTGTCGTATAACAAGCTTCGCTGAGTTTCCATGATACTGTTAAAGTCCAAGACTCATTAAATAAGCTAATTGACATATTCCTATGTCATATAACAAAATATCATTTTAATATACTAGGTTTTATTACTCTTTTACTAAACTATTTATGCTTCGTTTTTCTCTTTGCTATCATGGTTACTCATAAGACCAATGTAAAAATGTTCGCTAACGCTCAAAAACTTCCAATAGAGCACCACCGTCGAACTCTTTGTTGCTTCATGCTAAATTTTCTAGTTGTGTGGGTTGTTCTACATACATCGTACGGCCATTTGGACAGATAGACAGACATACAGAAATGACATTGTTTCAGCTCCTCGAGTGACAGGTATCGATAAAGGTCAACCAATTAGCTTTCATTGCGACACATTAATGATTTAAGCAGTCTCCATTTAGCATATTGGAAACAGCTTCTATGGTAGTGTTGGCTATTTTAACGTGTAGTGCATTTTACACTAATAGTGCAATGGTTGAGCTTTTATGATGTGAAATACACATATGACTTTTATTTGTGCTTTTTAAGGCAAAACATTATTAAATATTCAGTATATTATGTAATTTCAAAGTCTTTTTTAAAGTATACAAATCGGTCATGAGTTTAAACACAATCATCAACAGTTGAAGCATCCACCACCAAAGAGCTATGTAAACATTCATACACCCTGTTATTACAGCTCCCGTATTTTATTGACAGTTGAAGTAATTATGTGGTAGTTCGTATTGTTCTCATTTCCTCTCTTTTATTACAGCAACAAACAATATGGGTTCCACCAAACAAACAAATTTTATTTCAACGCTGCATTATAAAGAATTGTTTAAAACTCATTCCACACCCTTTTTAACATTTCATTACCTACATCTGTTACATTTTACCTTGATTTATTTACTAGTAAATTAAAAAAATAAGGACAATCTAACGAGGCCTGTGGTATAATAATTATTGTATTTTGAATTTTCATTTTTTTCAGCCGTAGGCGTTAACGATTTTCTTCAGTAACAAGGTATCAGTCGATGAATAAGAAAATATGATCAATTTGCAAGGCAGCATATTATAATATAGTTTTAAATGTATGTAGTGATTACATTTTACCAGCTTCTTCTTATTGGAAACTAAATGCTTAATATATGATCAAACACTCCAATAAATGAAGAATTTTTATTTTTTGAGGCCTTTCGTGCCCATTTTGAGTGCCTTTTGTGTGCCTTATGTGGGTCTGACGATGTGTTCTTTGAGCACGAAAGGCCTAACAAAATAAAAATTTTTCATTTATTGGAGTGTTTGATCATATATTAAGCATGTATGTAGTCAATTAATTTAGGTAAGTCAATCAATGTCAATGCAAAATTCATTATTATTTGTACACATTTTAACATAAAGGACCCCAACCACTAAAAATCCGTACTCAAAAAATAAATATTCAAACATGTTGCTAACCCACCAAACAATAAAAACCTCCAACCATGAATTTTACTCCAGCAGTGGGCTATAGAAAATTGTATAACAAAGTTAAAAATTGTACTCAGTCAATGATGTATAATTACAGTGATGTATAATTACAAATTGAGAGAATTAGTTTTACGAAGGAAAGTAGTATAGATGGGATTCGTTAACAAAGTTAGGATAAGGTTTACTTTTAGACAAGCTGTAATATCCTTTTCTTTGATAATCTGCTATTGAATAAGTGGATATAGTAAACATTTTACCTCACGCGTGTTCACTATTTGAAGTGGTATATTTTGCAGTGTAGGAAGAGAGCAGTGGTAGTGGAATATACCAGTTAAGGATGGCAGGATGACGCTCTCGGCTGAGTCAATGGTGAAGATAAGGAGCTCAGCTGATTGACATACCATCATAGCACTTGTAAAAGGTTTTTGTTTATTGGTAAACACAAGTAGCATATATACTGTAGGTATTTCTGGGCTGAAAGAAACGTTAACTAGGCCGAATCCATGTAAAACTAACATACAGAGCGAAGAAGAAAAGTAAAAAGGTCTGCTAAAAAGCACACACGGCTGAAGCGTTTGCAGTTAACGGAGTGTCATTATGCTTTCGTACCGAGACTTGAGTCTTCATTACGCCTATACTAAATTTCATTGCATTATCAATATTTGGTTTCCATCTTGATTTAGTCTCATTATTTATCAAAAGAACGCCTCAATATACGAAATTACATATTCTATGACAACTAGAGCGGGCTTTGACAAACTTGTTCTAAATTAGAGTAACTGATTGCAATTTAATATTTACAAGTAGAAATAATACTGTGCATAAATATTATAACTACGTGCTTCTTTTATTTAATATAGGCCTTAAGTAAAGAATTACTCCTACACCACAATGATAATAGTTATAATAAATGGTATTTGCTATAAACAAAACTACTACGTTACATGAATGGAACAACTAGTGTTTTCCTATTAGGGTAGAGACTCGATCTTATATACAAATACTGTGTTTATTTAAACAGAAAATCACAGAGGAACATACATGTTTGAAATTTTGAAATTTATTTTAAATTCCCGTTAACTAATTCAATTAGTTGACAAATACAAAAGCATAACATATATAAAGGAAATAAACCATTTACTATATAAGAGCCTAAAATTACAGGAGTTGCAAATTGATGAAGGAAATGTGTCCTTACTGACATATTGAATGTCACACACTCCAATCACACGTTAATATTACAAACAAGTTTTTATATTTTCAATGAATCTTGGAAATTTCGGATTCTTATAGATAGTGTTTCAAAATATTTCTCCCCTACCCGATTGTAATCAGATAATCAGTCAATAAGTATGCATTGTGTGAACAACTC
Organism: Homalodisca vitripennis; assembly: GCF_021130785.1. Classification (NCBI taxonomy): domain Eukaryota; kingdom Metazoa; phylum Arthropoda; class Insecta; order Hemiptera; family Cicadellidae; genus Homalodisca; species Homalodisca vitripennis. The sequence goes on along the minus strand of NW_025781330.1, from coordinate 1,831 downwards.
TCCGTGCGTTAGCAACAAAATTACTGTTCTAATAAACTTTAAGTGGTGGAGGATTATGGAGAAAGGGAAGGAGTCTCTGATCTTCATCTCGAGCATCCTTTTTAAATTATGATGAAAAGGAAAATAATTTAATTAACAGTTCTTAATACTATTGTAACAATATGAAAACGAAATTCATAACAGAACATGGACCAAATAAACACAATTTTAGATGTTAAAGAGTCCATAAAGTAGAAGCGTTTTAGGACAGAAAAGTTTCTACTTTCATCTCAAAATGAGTAAAGTAATACGGAAATTTAAACGGAAATTAACATGTTTAGTTTGTTGTTAAAACACTCGTCTTTCAGCTCTGACTTTAAAAGAAAGAAGCAGGTTTTGTTGACCTCACCTTGCTGTCGTTAAATGTAACAAACTCTTGTTACAGACCCTTGGAGTAAATATATGATTTATTTCAGTGGATCTTTATCAATTGAATCCGTATTTTAAAATGACACAAAGCGTATTGCCTCATTGATTAAATACTAACTCTTAAGAAGAGTGAAGCCTATTCATTCACCGTTAGATGGATAGACAGAACAATCCACAAACACGTGGTAAGATTATAACCGAAGATTAAGATTAAGATTATAGGTATAATCTTAATATATATTAAGATTAATATTAAGGTAAGATTATAACCTAATCTAATCAGGATATTTAATCTATTGCTGATGTTTTAAATTATTTTGAATGCCTGAATAAAAGCATGATTTGTATGAGTCTTTATACCAGCAACAATGATAACTAAAGATTGACGAGTTAACTAAACTTGGTATTTGTAAGTCTAATGTAGAGTAATGGGCTCTTTATCTCAGGAGTTCTGGCAGAGACATGGAATACAGAACTTTATTTTGCCACACCGACTAGTTATGCTTCCCAAGATTCCGTATTAAAAGCATCAGCAGACATAAAATGCGTTCCTTCTCTAAGTAAAATAGTATCATGTAGTATACTCCAGATATATTTCTCAATTTTTGTAACCGCAAATAATTCGCAAAAGATGTTTGAAATGTTTGAATAGCTACAACTCTACTTGGCACACTTTCCTTCCAAGTATACGCAACATATGTTTCACATTACAGGCAATTTTCTTGTCCCGTTCCATTTCTTTCAGTCATAAATAAAAAACTTTGTTCTCGGTTGAGTAGCATTCATTATTTTAATTAAATTAAAGTTACTAGAAGGTTTGAATATAGCGAAGACATACACATATTTTCTTTAATAACCTATGTAGGTTAAATCGTTAGGCTGTTGTGTTGTTTAAGGTTAGAAGGCTGTAGTAAAATGACCTCGAGTTTTCTCCTTAAATATTTTAAAACCTCGTGGAGTTTTACGGAATTATTTTTAGCCGTAAATTGTGGGTGATGTTCAAATATTTTAAAATATATAGCTAAAATGCATCTAAACGATTTTTAGTGTTTTATATTTTATAGATTATTCAGAAAAACTCAATTTTTAATTTATTGTTTAAATATTAAAAAAAATTATACTCTTTACCAAAATAAAATGTGTTAGCTTTCAATAGGACAAATCAAGCCATGATAAGAAATAAGGGCGTAGAACTGCATGAGAATCAACATTGTTCTTACTGGGCAAATATCAAGGTCATCTTAAGGTGGAATTCAACTTATGCAAGCCAAATTACTTGGAGTCCCTTTAAAAAATACGAAACACCATTATTAGGTCTAAACACTTTTTCTTTACTATACTTCTAGCTCATAATGTTGAAGAAGTGCCTAAAACCTCACTTATTATCCAAAATATAAACTAGTTGAATAAACTTATGAACAAT
>NW_025781329.1:27500-41275 GCF_021130785.1 Homalodisca vitripennis | reverse complement strand
TCAAACTAAATGAAAATTTTTCATTTGTTTTGGGTTTTTAAAATTTTAAAATTATTTTTTAATTGTTTGATTGTTTTTTTTTAAATTTTGTTTAAACGAATTTTTTAAAAACTCTTCCCAAAAATTATGGGAAAAATTGGAAAGGTTTCCCTTTCTGTTACAACTGAGTAGGGGAAGGGGAAATTTAATTTCAAAAATTCCCAAGTATTTCTTTTTTTGCCCAAAAACAAAAGAAAAATTATTTGTTAAATAAAGATAATTAAACACTAAGAAAAGAGAAAAAAACTTTTAAAATTAAATTAAAAAATAAAATTCCTAAAATTTTTAACGCGTTATAAAAAAAATTTGAGGGGCTTGTTTTTTGGGTTTTTTAATAAATTTCCAAAAAAGAATGCCTTTTTTGGGTTTGGGGGAAAAATTTGTTAGGGAAAAATACTTTAAATTGTAAAACCAAAATTAAAGTAAATTTTTAAATTGCCCTTACAAAAACATTGAAACTTAGTTTTACTTTATTTTGATGTTGGTGTCCCTTTAAGCGTTAAGTTCTAGGAAGGAAAAAAGACATCAGAAGTTAGAACCTGCTTAAAAAGGTCTCCTGACCCTTTAGGGGTTAAAAAATTCCTTTTTAAATTTTTTCCCTTTTTAAATCAAAAGGAAATTTAAATAATCTTAAATCTTTTTGCATTTTGCTTTAAAAATTTAAGGGGAAAATGATATTTTTGGGAAACTGGAATATTAAAAGGTTTTAAAACCCATAAATCCCCAAAGGGGTCACCCTTTTTCTTTCTGTTTCCTTTCAAATATAGGATCAATTGGGGGCCCACTGGAGTGATCTTTGGAATTTTTTTTTAAGTAACTGGATAAAAAATAAAAAAAATAGGATATAATTTGTGTAGTAAAATGCACATTTTTTACGAAAAGTACTTTAAATTTGATTTTTTTGTTCTTTAGGGCAAGAAGCTTAAAAAATTGGCAATTAGTCATATAGGTCCTTGGCGCTGCTTCCAGAGGTGACAGGTATTTTGGTTGGGTGTGGGGGCCCCGCTTCTGTCGGTTTTCAAGAGGAAAAAATTAGAGCAATAAATGGTTTTAAATCCCTGACTCCCCCCTAAGAAAGAAAAGCCAGCTCCAAAACCATCAAATCCAATTTAAACGGGAGGGGGAGGCACGCCCTTATGTTAGTTCCCAGAATGAACCATTGTTCCCTTTGGGAACGAACGTTAAAAAATCCACCAATCAATTTCCCCAGTAGGCTAGACTTTCAGAATTTCCCTTGTGCTGTTTTAATTTCGAATTTTTTCGGTTATTTAAAGTTTCCCGGGCTTGGAATTTTTATCATGTTGGCCAAATTTAGTGACACATCGGTTTTTGCGTAAAAAAATGTGGGTTCAACTAGAAGGTATAAAAAACCCGCCAAAAAGAACCCTTGGGGGGAAATAAATTTTTTACATTAAAAGGGTTACGTATTGCAGGCTTTAAAAAAGATACGGGTTTTTCATTATTTATTGTAAAAGAGTCAGCACACATCTTCAGATAAACTAAACGCCCGTTTCTTGGAAGAACAAAAGTTTTGAAAAGACTAATTATTGTTAGGCTCTCTAAAAATACATACTTAAAACTGTTTTTTCACTTTTTTGTTCCCTTTTTGAACTTACATCCCTTTTTGTAAAGAGGGCATTTCTTGTACCAGATATAATTTAATACATTTTTTTGAGGGTTTTTTTGTGAAGAAATTTAAGAGTAGCTCAAAAAAGTTTAGTAACCTTCAGCTTAAAAGTTTTAAAAATTTTTTAAATCTATTAGTTTACGCCTTTGTGAATTTGGACCCGAAATTAAAGTAAATCCCACATTTTTATCTAAAAACCGTTAAAATTTCCCTTTAAAAACTAGAAAAGGTTAGTGAGAGGGGGAAACTATAAACCCAACAAAAATAATTTAAATGAAGGCCCTGGTCCTGTTCCTCTTCTGACCCTCACATCCGTTCCATGTTCGGGGGTTCTCCGAGGTGCTGGGGATTAAACGATTTTTGAATTTTACAAAAAATCCAAAACATATTTTTAAAATTTTTAAATTTCCTTGTTTCCATAGATATAATTTTAATATAGAGGGTGTACTTCTTTTATGAAATATTAGTGGTTTTTTAAAATAAAACTTTCCATTTTGGTATTCCCACGAAAGAGACTTTACTATTATAATTTTAAAATCCTAAAACAAGATTTTTTTGAAATATCCTTTTTAGCCAAGCGTTGAAAAGGGAAAATTAAACACCCTCGATTTTTGGGAAAGTTAAATTTTTTTTTCGGGCCCAAACCCCTGATCAATAAACGGCCCCCGGGGCCCAATTTAGGCAGCAAAACCCTTTCAGTTATAAATGGTTTTATCAATTATTACTACAGAGTCCGCGTTCAAGTAAAATAGCTGTAGTTTGAATGCTTCTATTACTTGAATCTTGAACATGGGTTTTTGTATTGGAACTCATTTTAAATCCAAATAAGGGGTTCCCAAAATTTTCAGTACAAAAAATTTTTTCTTGAACAAAAACCCAAAATGGAGGCAGGTAAAAAGGATGGGTGGCAGCAGTTAAACCCACCCCAAATGATATTTTCCCCCTAAGTGAACAGAGGTAAGGCCCATTTTGTTCCTTAAAAAAATTCTTGCTCGTTTATCTGTTAAGAACCCAATTTTTTTTTACGGAAAAATTTTTTGAAATGAATTTTAGATTAAACCAAAAATTTTTGCAAAAGTAATGAATTTTAAAACCTTTTTAAAATAAACTTCCCCAATATAAAATTTTTTAACAAATTTTTCACTACTATTAAAAAACCTGGAAAAATGACTTCAGGATTTTTAAGTTTTAAAATTTTCCTTTTGTAATCTTTAAAATTTCATATTGTTTGTATTGGGAAAGAATTTAAAAAAATTTGGATTTTAATCTGCTGCAACAAAAAAAGGAGAGAGCGCCGGAGGATGTTTGTTGACCCCTCTCAGCCAAAACAATTTTTCCCTCTGGCGGATCGCCCCCCCCCCCCCCTCCCGAAGCGAAGAGGACTGCTCGGGGCCCCTCCAAGGGAAAACCCGGCTGATGTAAACGGGGCCCGAGTGAAGGGGTGGGGGTTTTTCACCTGCACCATGGAACTGTTTTGATTTCATCGCCGGGGCGGGGGAGTGGGGGGGGGACGTGCTGTTTGGCAGGCACAAGCCAAAAGTGTTTGAGGAAAAAAGGGGGATTAAGTGGGGCCCAAGGCCCAATTGAAAAAAAAGAGGAGAAGGCAAGAGGGCCCGGAAATAAGTCACAGGGCTTGTGTCAGGGATGGAGGTTTGGGGGAAAGAGGGGCTTCCCGGGCCCGAGTCCCCAACCCCCAGGGTACGCAATTGAACAATCTTTTATTAGTTTCAGGGGTTCGTAGAAGGAACCAGCCCGAAAGAAAAGGGAAGAAAACCGAAGAATTTTTGGGGATTTATGAAGCTGAAAATCGCTGGGGGCCCTTTCAAGTCTTTTTCCCCAAGAAAGCGGTTTAAATCTGCCCCTTGGTACCCCAAACACTCAGAAAAAACTGCCAGAAAAAAGGGCGTTTAAAAAGGTTCACCTTTATCTTCAAAAATTTTTCCTCCGAAAAACTTGAAAAAAAATTTTTTTTAAAAAAACCCGGGGCAAAACTAAATTTTTCTATTTCCGGAAGCCATCTAAAACCCCTTTAAAACCCTACCTGACAGCTACCAATCTCGCGGGTTTTTTTCTTGAAAAAAACCCTTAAGGGGACTCATTTGGGGCCCATTCCCCGGGGGGATTTCCACCACAGATTCGTTATTTAACAATAAGTCTTCCGTCGGGGCCACCTCCCACCCCCCAAAGTAATAGCCCGTCTTCCCATCTCCCCCGAAAACATAACCCGGACTTGTTACCACCGCTGTCTCCCCAGACGTCAGCCCTTTTACCGGCTCCTCTAGTCATACCCAGGGACAGGCGTTGTCTGTTACAAGTAACGGGCCCCCATCCAGCGGGGGGTGCTACAGTACATTTCTTATTTAAAATTTTTTTGGAAATTGCATTTTTTAAATTTTCAAAATTTTATTATTTTTAAAAAAAGAAATGATTTTTTTCATTTTCCCATTTAAATTTATTTTCAATTGAAAAACTACAATTAAATTATTTTTACGTTTTTTTAATACTACTTTTATTAAAAATTTAAAAGACAGGGTAAATAAGCTTTTTTGAGAAAATTTTTAAAAGTAATTTTTTTAAACAAATTTTCTAGAAACGAAAAAAAAAAATTTGAATGAATAGCTATCTTTAAAAGGACGCAGCGTTACCATTTTTTTTTGCTTTCCCTATGACTATTTTCCCTAGTGTTTTTGATAGAAAATTTTTTTCACTACGCAATATGGATGGGAGTTTATATTTTAAAAATTATGTATTGATTCCCCTTTAAATTTGCAGGGCCCTTTTTTAAAAACCCCGGGGGGTTTTAAAGGCCCCAAAATGTACGAGTTTTTGGGAACCTTGCATCAAAATTGGGGAAAATTTCTACCGACGGGAATTTTGGGGAGCGTTAAAGGGAAATTTTTAGTGACAAAAAATTTAAAACAAAACAATTTATAAAGATTCCCTTCACCACAAAACCAAGAAACCTATGCTTTACTATGCCAATACAAAAGATTATGCACACGAATCAAAGGCTGTTTTTTAAAGAAAAAACTTTCAATATTCTCAAACAATCTTGTGTATAATTTTTTATAGTGACACGAATTTGGAGGAATACTAAAAAATTGTTTATAAGGACATTTCAACAAATAAAATGAATCCATTAACATTAAATTTTGTACTGCAAACATCAGTTTGAAGCGTGTGTAACCGTGGATATGGTTATAAGCGTATTTCGCATTTTGTTTTAATCCAAGTCATTGTAGGGTTAACACCCATGTTTAAATGAATGGGAGGTGTCCCTGGAGAATATATAAAAACTGAGAGCTGATCATGTTGAACATAATTTTATGTGAGCAGTACCTGTCTTGAAGTGCGATGGTCAAGTTGCAGTTTTATATATTTTAGTACATTTTATTGCTTTAAGGATCTAGTATGTAGTACCCCAAACTAATTATAACCTTTAATTTCGTAAGAAAAAAATAAATGCCAAAAAATAGAAATACCCACTTTTTCTACTTAAATTGTAAACTTGTTTAAAAAGTTCATACAGTTGTTACTTTAGAAACTAAAATAGTTGCTTCAACCAACTAACCAGTTTTTTTGTATAACAGTGGGTTCAGGTTTCCTAGTTTTTTAATTGTGAGTATTAGACTCTCTCTTCCAGTTTAAGCTTATGGAAAATTCCCAGGGCACTTTACAAAACCATGCTGGCTCTTCTCTGTACATATGTCCTTACCTGCTCCAATCCCTCCTCACGACGCCTAAGAAAACCAATAAGGATTCCTAACTTAAAATATTTATTAAGGCAATTAAAACGTTAAACATTTTTAGCGGTTTACTAGGATTTATTAATCACTGTGTCCATTCAATTCACAATATTAACTAAACATTAATTCATACTAAGGTCAATATGGCTAATAGTTCATTCCTGCAGTGAGTGACTCTCACATTGTAAAATTTCAGCTGATACTCATTATTCACCACAATGGTTAATTTATAGTTTTATCCATGAAATTAGATATTAAATTATAAATTCAGTTACATTGAAATGTAACATCCGTTTAAAGTGGATTTGGAAGTAAAAAGCATTTCTCTTTATTTACCACACTGTTATAGACTATATTTATATTACTATATCAGGTGTACTGCGATAGAACTCTGGTGTTTAAATTCAATAAACTACGTAAAGACCTCGAACATTATAGACCATATGTCTATCAAAAACTGTTAGTCAACTCACAGTTTTAGTACAATTATTAAATATTAATGCTATAGGCATACTTGTGTTACAAGTTTAATTGTTAACAAGCAATCACAAAACCTTTTAAAGTCACAAAGTCTATAATTATATGTTACTGGGAAATAGCCAGAAAAATATTGATAGATACCTTTTAGGAATTAATTCTCCCCTTAAATTGTAAAATTTTATAGCAAAAATATGTTAATTTTTATTATTTATTTTTTTTTTTTTTTTTAATGGAGTGTTTTTTAACTATTTATATGGAATTAATTAGTAAGACAATACAAATTTAGCCATGCTTAGGAAACTTAACTATCTTTCAACTAATTTCATCAAAATTTAGCCTTTCTAAAAACCGCTTAAAAATATTGCTTTAAAACAATAATTGGAAGATACACTTCTGTACAACACAGCTGTTATATTTTTTTTTTTTTTTATAAGAACTACATGAGAGTTTAAAAAAAATCAGTGATGATTTTTTACGGAGGAAATATTGTTGATCACCTATTCTCCCTGGTTTATTTTGGTTACAGTGGAGGATTAATAACAGCTAAAAACTAAGGTTAATATCTTCCCTATACTGATAAATGAAGTAAAAATCGTTTAACCATTTACCAAAACCTAAATAATTTCGATAAGAATTTGAATGAAATTAATCAACCAATACAAAATTAAAACTCAGGATTGCTGTGGTTAAGAAGAATATATGTTGAGAGAGGAAATCGTGATATCTAAATGTTTAAAAACTTACTCAGTCATTGTGACGTTTCTAGTCCTTAGTCCGCCTCTGGCCATTGCATCGTTTTTGTTACTATGTAGTGGCTTCTCTGAGTGTTGAGTTTATTTTAATAATAAAATGCAATATAAGAAGTTTAATATTTTACTTAGATACCTACCTACGTTGTACCTTTACGATTCGTATGCTAAGATATAATATAAGTATGTAAGGATTCTTGTAAAAAATATTACCATGACGTTGATTTCTAAGTGCTACGATATAAAACTATTCTTTTACATAAGACATTAATGGGTTTTTTATGGTGCATAACCCATCCAATTTATCCATGAATTTAAAGATAGCTCAACTATAGGAATATTGTTTTAGGTTTCTTGTAGGACTGAGTGGGGAAGGTGTGATGTAAACATTTCTTTGTAAGGTTGTCTGCCTGCCTGCCTGTCTATTTTAATTTATATTTCAAAAATTTACATTGCGACTATTTTAGATAAGTATACCACAATTTAAAAAATACCGTGAGTTTCGTTTGCCAGTACTCTACCAATTTACTTAGTCTGCGATTTTTACACCATCGTCATTATAATCATCCTATACTTACAATACAATTAAAAAACTTTTCGCTAACACATCATCCACAATCCCATCATAAGTAAACATACTCTCCATGGTTTATCCTTATGACACTGATATAGAAAAAAAAATTAATTATATGTAGTATATATGTCAGTTAACGTTCTAATTGTGTCATGACGTGCGGATACATACAGATAAGTCAGAAAATGCAATTTTATATATTCTCAAGTTTATAGTCTCTTTGACAAACCTTAATTCCTACATGTTAACCATTTAATCCTCATTGATTCAATTGAACAAAGAACAGTATGTGTGTTTTCAAGCCCGTAAATATATCGAACACCTTCAAATTTTAACTGATTCAGTGTGGAATGGTGATAGTATTATTGCCTGGGATGTGACAAAACTGTTAATAACTCCCAGCCAGAGTAAAATTCATTACATGATAATCTGCATAATAAATACTAACTTACTTATTGGTGACAAAGCTTCCATATATAATCGTGCTACACTATAGTAACAAATTTCTGGTAATTTTTAAAAATTCATACCCAAGTTTTACTTCAGTTGAGGATCTGGTTAAATAAAAACTTTTTTAAAACTATAACTGGCTTATGGTATCTTCCAGCTGATGTAAACTTTACAGGAAGTTGGAAATCGTATTAGATAGAGTATCGAAAATCAATGAAAATATATGTCTGGTATAATTTAATATTAATAACACATTTGTAAACCCTAGTTAATTAAGGTATCACGTTCGGTATCACTGAGATACTACCGGATATGAAAAAAGACTGTTAGCTAGAGATTCCAGTTGATACGATGTGATCAGTGTGAAATATTACAATGTAGTGTGCTAAACTATCCTAAACTAAATCAGTTATTCTTTAAAAGTGTGTGTGTATTTAATCAAATCGTTAATCCCATAATAGAAGAAAAAAATCTAACATTATCAACAATTATTTTTATCTAAAATACATTTTTCTTAAATTAACACAATTAAGAAAATTATCAAGATACACATAAATAACAGCTATTTACAATTCAGGACAAAATGAAGTGCTGCAGCTACAGTGAACACAATATTCGGACCTGTAGATGATGGTTGGACCGACATTGATTGAACATTATTTTACGTTATTAAACTTTTTTTGTTAAGTGTACTAAGCAAAGAAAATAAAATTCTTAATTTTCACCCTTTTTTTTCCTTCTCCTATTTTTCGAAAACTCCACATCAACAAACTGCATATTAAGTATTTGATTGGATTATTTTTATGGGTAACATTTGTCTAGTGATATCCAGGTTGAGTGTTGATAATAATAACAACAAACTGGCCTAACTTCTGCACATAAACCCATTTTATAAGAAGTGCTCTTAAAATAAAAACTTCTAAAACTACTTTTTTATATTTAAGTTTTTTTATATGAGTATAGTAAGGAACATTCGGTCGGGAGACGTTATAAACTACAAGGAATACATCTTATTTTTAGTACTCGGTAAGCTGTATTGTAGGGGGATATTGTATTATACACGGAAATTTTAATAACGAATATTGTGTTTTTATAATTCAATAAAAATTTAAATTCCTATGACAAAGTTTTTAAAGATGCACTGGATGCTGTTGTAAAGCTCTCATGCTTGACGGAATATGTGTGATTCGGTTATTCAGGGCAATGGTTCAATCCAGCAGGGTTCCCCCCTAGATTTTAGCTCAAGAATTTATTTTCCAAAACGCTTTTATTTTTATATTAATCATTGAAGGCCAGTAAATTAATATACCTTATTACGGTATAAAGATAAAATTCTATATTTAAATGTGACATTTGGAATTTAATTTTGCAGACCTTTTTTAGCTCTGTATTAATTTTAATAACACCTATTATTTCCTCTAGTTGTACTATGGAAGAGAGATCTGGCGTGAATTTCAGTAACTAATTGAGAACGAGTTGTAAAAACTTCTAGGACATATTTATGGTGTACAATTTTTGGGAACTTTAATATAAATTATTAACTGTTTACTAATGAAAAATTCGTTGTTATATTATTAAATTAAAAGAATTAACTTAATTCCACTTTCTTACAAAATACCCTTGCTTACTCTATTCTAAAAAGATTTCCATAAAAACAGTAATGTTGAAAAATGTTTCTCATTAAACGGATTTATAAATATTTTTAATAAAAATGTTTAAAAAATTCCCAAAATATTAGTATGCCCTGTAGTCTGCAAACAATCAATCATGATAACTAGATTCTCCTGTACTCTTAGGTGGATCTACTGAGAGGATTATACACAAACTAACCAAACACAAATTAGTGGCTTTTACACGAAAACATAAAAATTATTTTGTGTTAAATTTATTATTAATTTGTTGTATTACTATTAGCAATACCGATAAAAAGGTTTCCAGTGCTTTGATGAGCTTGTGATTTAAGACAAAAATAAGACTCAAAAATTGCTGTTGGGTAACAGAGGAGATCAGGTGGTTGAGTAAAATAATTTTGCTTGATAAAAGAGAATGAAAGTTAACTTCAAGTAAATCATTGATCCTGGTCCTACTTCTGCGCTGTCCCGCCGTGTTTTCCTAGTGGTTATTTTCCGGGGCTTGTTGTGAAATTGAACACAAAGTTTTGAAAATTGCCGGGCACCATAACGCTTTAGAATTATTTAGTAAAACAAATTTGTATTATATTTCAATGCCATGTTGGTTTCCATGGATAAAAAATAATAATTTTATGTAAAAACGGCTGCTTACATCTCATCTTTTTCTTTGTATTGCTGACGTCACGAACTATTTACTCAACAATAAACAGTACCGCTTGTTATCTGATTACCCAAATCACATACATTTTAAGTAAGCAAACGTACGGGTGTGAATAAAAACAATAATTATATAAACAATTTTATTGGAGGATGTCCCCCGACTCAGAATTATGATTTATGTGCTTACATTTATTACATTGTTTAATAAATCAATAGTCAGGGGACATGACATTTTATTAACTAAATTGTTAATTATTCTATATTTAAATTTAAAAACATACTCATCCGCAAAAAACAATAAAATATAATTCATCAAGAATCATATTGAAGTTTTATATTAATAAATACAAAACTTCTTTTGATGCGCTATGTCACGTTAAAACTTACCGGACAGATTTTAACTAAATTTGATATGTTCCATTTACTTAGATTACAAAGAAAACATGTGCGCATATTGTATTTTAAAAATATTCCCTAAACAATTTTCAAATGAAATTTTTATTTTAATTTTAAAACTTCAACATTCTATATTTGAATTGAAAAATCAATAATATAGCATTTCGATGTTAAGCCCTAATGACACAACGCAATTTATTCCACATTTTTTACTTTTTAGTAAATAACCATCATCAAATCGTGCGTATTAAGATAAATAAAAAAATAGTAATTTCAAGTACGATTATGGTATTTTATATAGTATGGCACCAATGAAATATATAAACCAATTTTCCATATATTATCCTTAATATTTAGGCTTGTTTTCCTCATATTTCCACCAAAACTTGATTGTAACTAAATATTGTAGTCGTCGATGCACTCCATCATTACAATAGCAATCATTTACGTTTATGAAATTTAATAAAAATTCTTCGTCGTGCCTCATAATAAGTGTAAATACACTTAAACGATCTGATATTAAGGGGGACAACCACTCTAAGACCATATATATACCGGGCGTCTTCAGTTGGGTTAACCTCCGGTTATTAGCGAGACAGATTACCAAATAAAATATTATGATAATAAATATTAAAAATTATAAAAAATACCGGCTTAGGATGGCAGGCCAGCCCATGTTAAGGATGAGTATTTAACCATCAGACCAACAGCCCACAAACGCTTTGAGTCCAGTGTCTCAATCCCGGAGGATATAAAGCCACTACAATAGCTCAGCACCGGGGGGGGGGGGGGGGTGGGGGGGGGGGGGGGAGGGGGGTCTCAGGCTGAAAAATCCAACCAGGACTCTCCGATCGAAAGACTGCATTGCATCAATAAAAATATTTTTCCCTTTGCAGTTTTGTAGTCCCTTTAAATTTCCGTCACCTGTCAACAAACATTTAGAAATACTTAACTAGAGGACATGAACTTGATTAGCTATAGGGCCTCCTTGGCAAAAAAATTACCGATGGCCCCCAATGTGTCCCCCTACCCTCTTCCAATTTGTGACAGGGAAACTTGGGGGCCGGGTCTAGCGACTAAGACCAATCCTAATAAACACCGGTTTTTACTGCTTTGTTCAGGGCTGCATTGGTAAATTCCGTAACTGTGAGTTTTATAAACTTTCCATTCACAAGAATTAATAATGTCAACTCATCTGTATAAATACCTGGTGGGACAAAGACACACTACTGTTACAGACCTAAACAGGGTCGACCCATACCCAGGAAAAAGGGACGCTAACCTGGGGAGAGCCTTTAAGTGGTTCCTTTTACTGAAATTTTTAAAGACAAAAATAGAGAATTCGTAAAATGGTCTAAAATATTAGTTAGGAGGCGTACCCGACTTGACCGAGCCTTATATTTCCAAAACATTCCATACCCAATCGATTTTTTTAATATATATTTCAAGTTTAGTTATTTTAAAGCTGGAAAATGGGATGTACTTTGAAAAGTTGATGAAAAAAATATTACAGTTGCGTTAAGAATGTTTGAAGCACCTTATTTTCTTATCACCACCAGCCCTTGTTTAAAAAATATATGTAATTTCACATTTCTCATTGCTTTGAAAGTTCTCTTGGGAATTTTACAACATGATGCCGAGGAAGCGTTTCATAAAACACAGCAGCTAAAAATATTCAGAGGCACTTTTTAAATTTTTGGAGATAGATTTTTGTAATACAAATAGGAAACGAACAGTCATTAGATTGAAACTCTAGTGCTTCAAAGGATCTCCTAAAAATAAAAGAGAAAACTAATTATAAGAAAGCTAAAACGTATTGTAAAGCTAAAATTATTTTGTATTGAGACCAAATAAAGAGTAGGAATTCCCTGGATAAATTTTTTTAAAATTCATACATTACTTGTTTTTTGAACTTTGTATTACTGGGGTCATCTCGGGGGTAAATGGTTTAACTTTTCTCAATGGTCTGTCCACTCAATTTAGAAAGTTCAGGTGACCCCATTTATATATTGAAATGAATTCATTATAGTTTTGCCCAAAAACACGAATAGTTAAATTATTATTCTTTACAGGGTGGGAGAGATGAAGATTCTATTAGAAGATGGAAATAAATGGATTTTAAATTTAAAAACTTTTTATTAGATGTATCATTTTAATTTTTGCCCTTTTTAAATGTCTTATCTATGTATCCTATGAACACGTGCTCTGTTGATATGTTTACCTTAACTAACTGAATAAAGTAAGGCAATATAGGACTGTATTATTCTGCAATAAAAGTTTTTTGAAACCGTATTAAAATTTATTTAGCTTTTAAACATGAAACTGTGAATTAGTTTGGGTATTATTAATCATTAGTTAGGTTACAAATAACGTTAATTTCAAATAAAGTAACTATTCAGCCTGTCCACTGAACCAAAATATCCAGAAAGTTGCTGGAAGACCGTACGTTAGAAAATACTTCTGATAACAAACTTAAATTTATTATTCATCAACTAACTATTCATATTTTCAATATGATTGAAACCCGATATTCCCGCAGCTTTTGCCTCAGAGAATGATTAAAAAACCCCAAAAGACAAGTTTAGTTGCTTGCAATAAGTAAAGAAAATTTTTTTGAACAGCTGCAATCTTGAATAAATAAGGGGAAAATCTCACTAAATAAAGATATAAAAAAATTTTTGCGCTTTGGAATCAGTGTCTTCGTTTTCATATAAAAACTTGTTTAAGTGTTCCCGGTTGTATTTAGTAGTCACTAAATTAAATGTAAATATGCTTTGGGGTACGAAGAGTCATTCTTAGGAGAAATTGTGATTACTCACTAAAGAATGTTACTCAGCTTTGTATGTCCTGGTCCTCAGCTCCAGCTACATGACCATACATTGTAATACATGGGGGGTTCTATCTCACGCGCTGAACGTTTAAACGAGCTTTGGATAAGCTGCGACATAATCGCAATACTATTTAATGTTCAAAAATATTACAATTATCAGATCTTTTTGTGTTTCTGATGGATATTATATAATGATGATCACATTGATGTTAAAACTTAGAGGTGGTTTGTTTTGAGATTCTTCGTTTTTCATTGCCGGCTTATTTTGGGTCCCTTCAGACGAACAAGACTCCAGATTTTCAGGAGTCAAGTCTGAACAGCGTTAGACTTCAAACAGCTACACGTATGAGGAAGGTGTAAACCTGGAGTAAAAACTCATCATTTGCATGATAAATAATACCTTACATTGTTGTATATTTTTAGATTATTTTAAGCTGGAATTATGATGTTTAAAATTTAGTTGCAAATAATACTCGTAATTTAACATTCATTTAAATCTACTTAAAAGCTCCTTAATTTTGCATGTACCGTTTAAACAGATTTAAAATTCTACTACAAAATCCGTCAATTTCAAGGAAATGTTCCTAACTATC
>NW_025781329.1:0-25000 GCF_021130785.1 Homalodisca vitripennis | reverse complement strand
TTTTCCAGTCTTATCGGTGTACAGATCCTTCTCAAAATATATTTTTTTTTCGTCAAAAATCTCAAAGACCCCCCCAGTCCCTTTGTATTTCTTTTGAGGCTGATTAATATAATATCATCATAATCAAATGTAATTGGTTGGGAAACCCCGATCTCGGCTGCTCTAGATTTTCATGTCAAATACCCAAACTGCTTGTCGTTGGATTTTGGAAGGTATCGGGCTCCAGAAAACCCAAAATGTTACTACTTTAAAAATCCATCAACTGTTTCATAAATTTTTTTTTAAAAGGGTTTTAAATTTTGGGGTCATTATCGTAATTACATCCTAAAAATTTTTTCGATCTGTGCTTGAGGCTGAAAATCTTCCCAAAATGTTTCAATTTCGGTTTTGATCCCTTTTTTTGTTTCCAATTCTCTTTGGGCGTTGTTCTCTAATGGTTTGGTGATTGGTTCGTAAATTTTTTTCCTTTTTTACGAACATTTTCTAACTCTTGAAATGGGTCTGAAAAAACTCACTTTGAAATTTTTCCCGGGTTTAATCACCCAAATTTTAGTTTAGAAAAAGGGGAGCGGTTGATCATGTGTTTTGTATTGAATGTTACGATTGGCAGCCCCCTCATTAGCTTTTTTAGATATTTGTATATTTGTTTGAAAATTTTTTAATTCATCCCGTTCGCACGTTTGAAATTTGCCAAGCCAGGCAAACTGAATTTTTTCATGTCGCCTTGCTTCTTTTGCATTTTTGTTTTTTTGCCCTATTTTATTTATAGTTAAAAGATTTTCAGAGTTATTCTTCAAATCTTTCAAGTCACGTTTACACTAAAAAGTAAAAACCGTTTAGAGAACGTCAAATTTTGTTTATACTGAACGCAAATTTCGTTTTTACTTAAAAAGTCAGTTTCGTTTATCCCCCAAGTAAAAAATTTCGTTTTTAATGGAACGTTAAATTTTTTTTTGCTGTAACTTTTTACAACGAAGTTTTTTTCAACACTTAGTCTCCTTTTTTTTTGCCCCATGTTTTTCCTTTTTTGTTTATTTTTGCTGTTGTTTTTAAAAGATATGAATCCTTGAGGTTTTTTTCCCGCCTCAAAGAAAAGAGCCTCAAAATTTGGTTTTTTAAAATCAAGTCGAACCTACAAAGCCCCGGAACACTCTTTTTGTATAAATACTTGTTCTTTTAAAACGACACAACGATTTAAAATTGTTTCGTTTGACCTGCATATCAACCGGGCCCAAAGCTCGATCAGGTAGACAAAAAAAATTTCCCCTTTTGACGTCCTGAAAAGGGAAAAGTTTTTGTTTTTTTGTTTGTTTCTGGAGGGGAAATCATCGAATACCACAAGTTTAGTTTGGTTTGCAGTTTTCGATAAAAAATGAGATTTAAAGGCGAATAAAAAAAAAGCTAGTGTTTTTAAGGTTTTTTCAAAACTGCTGTATTGTTCAGCAGATATAAATATGCAAAGGGTTTTTCTTTGAACGATTTAAAAAAAGTATAGTTTTTGAAAAGGAAAAATCCATTTTGTTGTAAATAAAATTCAATAACAAGTTCGGGTTTTCCCCAAAAACCCCGGGCGGCCCTATAAAAAAACACCGAACGGTTGGGGAAAAATTGGTTTTTAAAAATTTTCTCTTTGCAATACATTGAATTACCTAGTATGTTTCTTACATAATTTACAATTTAACAGTTTTCGATATTCTATGACCCCCCCTTTGCTAGGGTTTGGATTTTGTTTTCGAATACGAAACGCTTGTATCCTTTGATGAAAGTACCACTTTATGGGGGGTTTACGCTGTAGAGTTGTGTGCTTGCCCCGAATTTATTCTGTTTTGTAGTGCTCGATGTTACAAAAAAAAAAACAGTCTTTATAGTTAAAAAAGGGTTTTAATTTCATTTTAAAACTACAGTTTTTTTCACCCCTTAACCTTTTTTTTGAAAGGTTTGTCTTCTATTTTGCTCGCATACATTTTGGAAAATCGTAGTTAAAAAACTCTCGCATGATTCGATTTTTAAGTTCATCTTTCATTTTCCCCAGAACTTTTTTGTTTCGGGGGGAAAGGGGGGCCCATTTTGGGTTTGGGGGTTTGGGGGGTAGTCCTTGTATAAAAAAACCAAATTTAAAAATTTTTCATGTCTTATAGAAGTTTTTCTTTTTTGATGTCAATATCAGGGAACGGTATCGGTTACAAAAATTTTTTATGTTAGATCCTTTTTTCCCTTTTTTTTTTCCCCATTGTAGTGGAAATTATAAAATCAGTGTCTTTGTTGTTAAAAAACTAAAAACCTACGAAAAGGGGGTTTTAATTTAACAAAAAGTTTTATCTTACAAAAAATGTCAGCAATGGGTTTTTTTTGTAAAGGGGGGGTTTTCGACTTTTAAAGTTCGGTTTGCTAACCCCTTTCCACAATTTTGGGGTTTTTTAGTCCCCAAAAAAAATTTTCCCCACACGATTTCTCATATTTTCCATAGTTTTCCAAAAACGGGGTTGTTCTAAGTTTAAAAAAAAGTTTTTCTAAAAAATCATTTTTCCCTTTTTGGGGCCCATGGTATTCAGTTTTAATGTACGGTTGAAACCCAAATTGCTTTGACAAAACCCTAAGAACTCTATAAACAGGGTTTTTAGTTTCATACCCAGACTCAAATAAAGCTTTAAAATTTTTGTAGTGTACGACATATTTTCTTTGTGTAGGAGTTGTCAAAGCTTTGCCTTTTTTCGATCCTGGGGGGCCCTCTATGTTCTGGGGGCGGAGGTAGTGAGTTTTCGCGTGAAAGTTTTCGGATATTGAAATAAAATTTCCCTAATTGTAGCCTGTGGGTAAATCGTCAAAATTTTTCTTTAAAATCGATTCTGTAATGCCCCAAAATGAAATTTTTCCCTGTGGTATTTTTTCAGACACCCCCCACCCTTTCCGGGATTGTTTCCCCCCCAAGTAAAAAAAATTTTTTTGGTTTCGATTTGCCGAAAGTCTTTCTGTGGGGATTGTTTGCCCGCAACGATGAGAACATGTGAAATACCCCCCAAAAAACCCTTTTTCAACCATTTCCCCAATCATTCTTTCAAAAACCCTTAAAAACTTTTGAAATTTTTAGTTTGCGTTAAAAACCCCAAACCGGGGTGCTGGGTGAAATAAAAGGCAGGAAAAAATTTTTGGTATTTTATTGGACTTACATCCCTGAATTTTTCCCAAAAAATCTGCAACGAAAAGACATCGGTTTGTTAAAATAGCATTGTTATTCTTTATGTTCGATGTTAAAGGCCCCCCATACATCCACGCATTTTTGTAATCTTCATTTTTTTATTTTTGTTGTTTTTCTTTTTAAAAAATTTCCCTTCTTGCTAGGTAGTGATGTTTAAATATATTTTTCATACTTTCCATGTGTAAAAAGGGTTTAAACTCCTTTTCGTAGAAAAAAATTTTGACCCCCTTCCCACTGAAATATGCTGAGATGTGTTTGAATTGAGATCTACTCGGGATTCTTGCCAACCTATCGAGATTTGTGACATAAAATTTGTCATGAAATGGAAACGAAGAATAGTAGTTCAATTCCACCTCCCCCCACTGACCGTAAAGGAAATGTTCCCCCTCCTTGTTGTCGGGTTTAAAAAATATTGGGTTTTTGAACTTTTCCCAAAAATCTTTAATGCGTGGTGAGTGTTTGAAAACCCGCCAAATTATGAATGAAAACAGGAATGAACCTAGGTTTTTTTTAAATTGATGTTACACTTTTTGGGGAGCCCGCCCCCTCCCAAAAAAAACCCCTCAAAGGGGTTTTTTTGGGCTCAAAAAAAAAGATTATAAACCCAAAATAATTTTTCCCCAGTTTGACACGTAGTTGTAGATTCAAAAAAATTCCTTTTGTTGCTCTTTTGTCATCAATGCATGGGGACTATTGTTCACTCTTGAAAGTTCATTAATCTTTATCGAATCCTCAATAAAAAGATTTTACAAATACAGTGCCCGATCGTCCCCAAAATTTTTTTAATCGGGGGTTTTGGGAAAAAACCCTTTTTCCCCTGCCCCCCCATACATAAAAAAGGGAAAAAAGGCATTATTTTTTAAAAATTTTTTAAAAGTAAAAAACGTTGATTACCATTTTAAAACCACTTTACACGGTTGAAATGTTGAAATAGGTGTAGACGCATTCAAAGTCTGCGAAAACCCAAAAAAGGGGCCCCTCATTGGCAATTGAATTTTAAAAAATTTTTTTACTTTCCCCGGCTCTGGTATTTTCCCCCAAAATTTTCAGCTTGTGTGTAAAAGTCTTTTTTTATGCTTGAGAGAAAATTTCCCTTTCCTTCCCAAAGTGTTTTAAAACCCCCATTGCATATCCCCCCTCTTAGTCTATTTCGTGAGATCTGGAACAAAACCCAAAAAGGGACATATCTTTGACCCCGCGTAGTGAGTGTTTTTTTTTTCTTTATAAACAGTAGTTTGGGGCATTTTTTTCCCCTCTCTTTTTAGTTATTTCGGGGGGGAATATTCAAAAATTGGGCATCATAAGCGTGGGGGATTAAAAAAAAATTTCCCCTACGTTTTTAAAAATTTTTTATAAAACATAAAATTTAGGGGGGGATTTGCAATTTTCTTGTGCCAAAAAAGGCTCTCGTTTGGAAAAGGGTTCGTAAAATTTTGTTTTTTTTGGATGAACCTTAAAAGGGGGGTAAAGTTTTTCCCCGAATAGACCACATTAAAAAATTTCCCCGATCTTCCTTTTTTACTTAATATCACCTTTTGGGGTTTAATCTGTTTTGTAGAACCAAATAGCTGGATCCGTGAAAAGGAACGTATCGGTTGACTCTGTCCCCAAAAACTTTCACATTTTTAATGGCCCAAAAAAAACCCTTTCCCCCAAATCCTCCATCCCAAAACCCAAAATTTAAAATTTTGCTTTGTTATAATGCGGGGCAGAGAAATTGTGAGTAAAGAATTTCTTTTTTTTTTTTAAAATTCTTTATTGAGTCACCCCCACATTGTTTTTTTTTTTCTTAAATTCAGCATCGTAAAACCATGTTTACCTTAAGTTTTTTTTTCTTTTACTTTTTCCCCTGTTTTTTTCAAAACGGGGTGGTTTGCTTTTCCCAAAAAAAATTTTTGGTCTTTAATCCACGTTTTTTTCATAACCCACATAGTTTTCAATTTTCCGTGAATTCCGATGGTTTTTTGATTTTTCATAAAAGTGTTTTCGGGGGAAAATCTGAAGTACGTACCGGAACCAGATGAGGTGTTGAGGGGGATTCTTTTTCCCGGGGCCCAAAAGCTGTTCTTTTCCCCAGGCGGACAAATCAAATTCTAAACTATTCATTGTATGTCGGTGTCTCCCCAAATAATCTTTTTCACCCCGGGTGGGATCTTTTGGGGTTTCTGGGGGGGTTTTTTCGGATCATCGCTTCAAGGCTATGTCGATTGTTTTGACCTTCGGTTTTTTTTGGGATTCCCCCTTGGGGTCTTTTTTGGGAAAATTTCTTTACCAGCATTTTTGTTTTCTGGAGTGGTTGCGGCATTTTGGGGTTTTGCCCAGTTGAAATGGGAAATTTTTTTTCACTCCCTGTACGGGGCCTTTTTGAAGTGCTGACAAACGGATGGGGGCTTTTTCCAATTGTTTGTGACGGTTCCAGTTGGATAATTTTATGGGTTTTCAAAAAACCCAAACCCCTTTTTTTCTTTTGGGAGGGGTTTTGGTTTCCATCTTTTTCTTTACGTTCGTTATATGTTTACCATGCTGGTTGCTTGGGGTTTTTTGGGCCCCCGACCTTTTTGGGAAAACCCCTTTTTTTCCCCTTGGGCATTTTGGACAGGGTTTTTTTGGGGGGGTTTTATTTGAGCAACCCCGTCGGTCGGACTAAGCACTTTGTTTTTTGGGGACTTTGGGGGAAATGTAGAGGGGAATTGTATGGGGGAATTATATGGTTATGCATTTACTTATCCGGAACTTAAAATGGTAGGGGAACCCCAAGATTTGATTTAATTTTCAAAAAAATCGGGGTTGCCCCCTTTTTTTATTTGGTGGTTCAAAATTTGGGGGCGTCAGTGTAGATTTGGGGAATTATAGTTCTAATTTTGGAATAGGAAAATTGGGGTGTCCCAACATAGTCAAACAAAAACCCCGAAAACGCGTTAGCTTTTCAGGTCTGAGTTTTTTTAGGCTTGGCAAAAAACAAAAAAAATCAGCAATACTTTTTTTTTTTTCAGGGCTGGTTTGGTGGGGTCTGGAACAGAGAAAATTCAAATTCCAGGTTTGTTGTCTAAGTGGCATGCATTTTTTGTTTTTTTATGGCGGGGACAGGGGGAATTCCTGATTTTAGCACCACACCTTGAACTACTTGTTTCATCGAAGGAGGTCTTTTTTGAATTTCCCTTGGAAGAAGTGAGCTGGTGGATTTGACGCGAATACAATTCTTTGTTTTTTGGTGGGGGGATTTGGGTTTGATGCAAATAACTCTGCTCCCCCATTTCGACATTTCTTGACTGATGATTTCGAAGACCCTCCGTGCATTGAGAAATGCTGTTTGCTTGCCCTTTCAGTAGGAAAAAAAATTATTATGGCTGGTTACTCTTTTTTGATGGGGATTGAGATGGAAAAAAAAGAGGTTTTTGGTGGTGAGAATAGGAAGAGGAGTAGGAAGAGGGTGGGGTGTTGGGGGGTGGGGAAGGGGAAAGGGGGGGGAGCATTATTAATACATTTTCTCTAAAAAAGGGAAAAGGAGTAGGAAGAGGGTGGGGGGGGGGGATGAGTGGAAGGAAGGATGGGGAGCATTATTATTACATTTGACTTGAAATAGAAAATGTTTTTTTTTATTTTTTTTCATTAAAAACGATAAATTAATTTTTTAAACCCCCTTTGGGCTGCGTTTTGTAGGGGAAAAGGGCAAGTTTTGTTGAAAACCCCCAACCCCCCAAAAATTTTTCTTTCCAAAATTTTTTCGGTATTTATTTGCAAAAAACATCTTTCTTTTTGTAAAATTTTACGCGGTCTCCAAAGAAAGTTTTGGGTTTTGAAACCCGACATGTCCGTGTTTGCGTACATGTTTTTTTTAAAATTTGTTTAAATTTTTTGAAACACTTCTTTTGGGTCACTTCATATTTTTTGAAATTTACTGTTATATTGGGCCCTAAAAAGCTTCTGTAAAAAGTGACAAAAAATCTAAAGAGTTTTGAATTTCAAATCCACTTTCATTTTTTTATTTAGGGTTTATGAAAAGCTCTGTAATGGCACCCTTTTTTTCCTTTATTTCAGTTTTAGTATAACTTTATTTTATTTTTGTGAAAAAAATTTTTAAATTCTTATTAACAAATTCCCCCCCTTTTCCCCGTGAAGAAGGGGTTTTTGGGGTTTTTGAACAACCAAAAATTTTTTTTTCTTAATTTTTTTACCCCAAAAAAATTTTTTTAAACCCCCTTTTGGTCTTTAGTTTTTAACGGTTTGACCACGCATATTTTGAAAAATATCAATTTTTTTAAGTATGTATCTGAATCCTCATTTCCTTTGAAAAATAAAAAAATTTCAAAAAGGTCTGCAGCCCCCAAAACATTAATACCCCCAAAAAAAAAATTTTTTTTTTAGGGAATCGCTTTAACCCCGAGTTTTTTTAACCCCCTTTTTGCTCGAAGCAGGGTTTCCCCTTTTCCCCCCCTTTTTGCTTATTAATTCCTGATTTTCCCCAAATAACTTAAGTATACCAAACTAGTTTTTTTTAAGGTTTCGGGTCTCCACGGCGCCCGGCGGTACTGGACAGGGGCGAGGGCGTCCCCTTTGGGTTTGTAACTTATAAACAAACCCCGGGGGTGGGGGTTTAAAGATTCATCAGTCGCGCGGCGCGGCGAGACGGGCGCTTTCCCCATTTGCTTACAGTAACAAGCGTGGTTTTCCTGCGCGGGGGGGCGGGCCGGGAAGCGATGACATGCGTGTGATTCGCGCGGCCCCCCGGGGGGGTGACCCCCCCTTTAAACATTTTCTTAGTCGCAAAAACCCCTCTTAAAATTCTGCCCCCGATTGGGTTTTCCCCCGGTTTGTCCCAAAAAAAAATCTCAGGTGTTTTTTCCCAAAAAACGGCTAGTATATATCTTTGTATACGAATGTTTATTTAGTTTACCCAACACAGAATTTAAAATTTTTTTTAGTGATAAAAAGAATACTATTGAAGAGGGGGAATTTTTAAAAACCAAAGTAAGATGTTTTATTACTTTTTTTATTTTAATTTGCCTTGTCTTATCTCTTGAAATGGGGTTTTCTTTGCTCTGGGGAATTTTTAAAACGAAAAAATAACGGCTGTTGGAATTTTTAGGACATACTTTCTTTAAAAATTTTTTGAAAGTTTTTTTAAAATTTTTTTTTTTTTAGACATCAAACTTGTTGTAGTTTTTTTTTTTTAAAAATTTTTCTCGGATAAAGTACACAAATTTTTTAAAATAAACATAATATTTAACCTAAAAAAAAAAGCCCCAAAAAAATTGTTTAAAGGGATTTGGGTTTTGAACATTTCTCATAAAATATTAATGTTTTTCTCAACTAGTAAAGCAATTTAAAACTGGTGTGACGTCAAAATTTTTGAAAGTGATTAAACCCCAAAATTTTCCCCCCCGCTTAGGGGTTTTGAGAGGTTTTTTAAACGCCCAAATAAAATTTAGTTGTTTGGAAAAAAGGGAATCTTTTTTATATAAACTTTTCTGAGTTTTGTGTTGTTTTTTATTAGTCATAAAACTAAAATTTTTAAATTGCTTTTTTGGGGGGCAAGGGTCATTTTTTGGAGAAAAATTTTTTTTACTCAATAAAAAGAGTAATTCCTTTTAAAAACTGGTCCTCGTCCAGTTTTGACCTTTACAAATTTTAGTCATGTGGTGATTACCCGACGGGCTGCAAAAAGAACGCGTTGGAAAAGCTTGGGGAAAAATTCTTTAATAACCTTTTAAAAAATAAAAAAAAAAATTTTCTTTTTGTTTTTTGGTTGAAAAACATTTTGGGAAAAGTTAAAATTTAAATGGGGGTTCTTTTTTTCTTTTGGGGGGGGGTTTTTTTTTTGGGGGAAAAAGGGAAAAAAAAAAAATAAATTTTCTTTGTTTGTCTCCCCCCCCAAAAATTATTTTTGGGGTTGTTTAAGTTTTTTGTATAATTTTTGGATTTTGGGGAAAAATTTTGTTTTAAAAATTTGGGTTATTTTTTGCGGGATTAATTATTTTTTTTGTTTAAAAAAATTTGGTTTAAAAAATTTGTCTTTTTTTTTGGGTTGGTGGGTGTTCCAAAAATTTTGGGGGGGATTTGTAGAGCAGGGAATTATTTATTTTTTTTAGAGAATCGTTAAAAAACGGGTTTATGTTCTCTGGGTTGTATAAAAAAAGGGGAAAAAAAAAAGGGGTCGAAAAAAAAATTTGATGTAATGGAAGGGATCCTATAAAAAAAGGCCCCCTTTTTTACTTAATCTTTAAAAGGGGGGGGTGATTTTTTTTAAAAATTTTTAAAATTGGAAGCCCAAAAAACAACCAATTTAAACCGGTAGTCTCAAAAAAAAAGCCCAAAGGATTCAAGCAGAGCTTCCCCTTTTTTGGGGGGGGGTTCATAAAATTTAACTGAAAGCAAAAAGATAACAATCACCCAAAGGGAGTGGGAAAAAGGAGCAGGTTAAAAATTTTAATTTTGTTCCAAAAAATTATAAAGCGGAATTATTCAAAAAGCTTACTTATGGGGGTTTTTCTTAAACATGACATAAATTTTCCCCGTGATTTTGTATTTCCCTTTTTTTCGAAGAGACCAATGATTTGTAGGTCAACCAAAATTTTAAATTTTTTATAGAGATTAGAAGTTATTTCTTTTCCCATCAAAGCCCCAAAGAAAGTTTTTAAACCCTTTAAAAAACCCTTAAAAAGGATATTAGAAAAATATCTAAAATATGTCTTACTCAGTTTAATAAAAGTAAACTATGTTTTTTTTAAGCCCCGGTCTATCTTAGCCTTAAAAATAAGATAAAAAAAAACTACTGCAGGGGGGCCAACAGGGGTTTTTTTAGAGAAAATTTTTTTCCCCTGCTCCTTGGAAAAAAAAAAAACTTGCAAAATTTTTTTTCAAACAAGTTAAAAGTGTGGCTGTTCTAAAAAATTGTTTTGGGAAATTTTCCCCTTTTAAATTTTGGGTTTTTGTGAGGTTGTCGCCCTTTTAAAGGGGATTTTGGTTTTTATTCCCAAAAAGTAAAAAATTTTTAAATTTTCCGAAAAAAATTTTAAAAACCTTCAACCCTTTTAACCAAAGGGAAACCCGGGGTTTTTTTTTTTGTTTCCCCCTTTTTGGGGGGTTTTTTATTTAGATATTTGATAAAGAAAACCCCTTTTGGTTAATCTTTAAAATAAAGGGAGGTTTTTTTTCCTTTCCCCAAAAAAAATTTTAAAAAATAAAAAAAACCCCGGTTAGTTGTTGGTTTTTAAAAATAATTTTTATTTAATTGAAAAGAATTTTCTAAAAACCCTTGAAAATAGTTTACTCCCCAAAAAAGTTCCCTCTCGATTTAAAAGTTCAGTTGGGGTTTAAATTTGCTCATTGCCATTTTTTTTATTTATTAAATTTTTTTTTAGTTTATTAAATTTGATTTAATGTGATCGGGATTAACAAAAAGGGGGTTTTTTTTATTATATTAAATATATAATATTATATTAATTTATATATTTATTTATTATATTTATAGATATATATTTAATTTTAAACCCCCCTCTTTGATTGTAAGTAAAAAAAGGGGATCTGGTTGTTTTTTAAAAAAGAAATTGAATAATTTAACAATTGTAGACCTTTTTAATTTTTTTAAATCAACAAAAAATTTTTTTAAAGTTTTAATTAAAAAAAAATAATTTATTAAAGCTTTTTTAATTATTTGCAGCTGAAAAACAATTAAACCTTTTTTTATTTTTCCCCCTTTTAACTGCCAAAAAATTTGTTGTAAAACAATTTGGGAAATCCTTTCATAAGCAATCCCTTTCATATCGGAAAAAATAGTTTATAAATTACCAAAATTATTTCAAAAAACAAATTTTGTGTGTTTTTTTTTTTTTTTAAAAAAATCTAAAACTAAGCGAAAACTGCTGTGTGCAAAGTAGAGAAAAAAAAATTCTAAATGATAAAGTAACTCTTCCATCTTTTCCCCGATCCTCTCCCGGTCCGTTTTGGCTTACTTGTTCCTAGGGCCTTCACTGATTTCCACTAGTTGAAAATTTTTTAAAAAACTACAACATGAAACTTTTAACTTAAATATAAAATGTAAAACTTGTACCCTTTTTTTTATTCTTTTTGATATTAAATAATTTAAATATTAGTTTTTTTTTCAGGGGGTTTTAAAAAATTTTGTCTTTTTAAAAATTAATTTAACAAAAAAGGAAAAAGGAAATTTTCTATTAGTCCTTGGAAAACTCTTAAGGGATATTCTAATAGGGGAAAAATTCCTTTTAAATCAATAAAAAAAAAAAACAGGATACGCTTGTTTTAAAAAACTTAAAATATTTATGCTAAGGTTTTAAAATTTTTTAATTAAATTTTTCTTTTAGTAATATAAAATGTCAAAAATTCAGCTGCAGGTTTAATTTAGCGTTAAAATATTTTTTTTAGTAAAATTTTTATTTTCCATAGCACAGTTATTTTTAAATAAAAATTTTTAAACTTAGCCCAAAACGACAAGGTTTATTATTTAAGCTCAATGGGGGTCCGTAGTCTTTTAGGGGTGAAATTTTAAACCTTTTTTTTTTTTGATAGGCCGTGACTAAGGCTCTTTGCTAAAGGTTTTTTGTATCTAATTTAAACAATTTTAAATTTTAAAATTTAAAATTTTCTACTTTAATTAGAAAAATTTAAAGATATGGCGGTTAACATAGTAAAAAAGATTGATTTAAATTTTTTTAACTTTTAAAAACCCGGTTTTTATCTTCCTAACCAAATTTTTTGAAAGGACACAGCCTAAAATACAATTTTTTCAGCTTATCTATTTAATTTTAAAATATAATAATCTTTACGAAAAATTGGGCCCAAAATTTTTAAAAAAAAAAAATATAAAAACGAGTTAAAATTTTAATCGAGTGGTTTTTGCTGGATTTTTAAACCACGATATTAATACAATACCAACCCTAATGTAAATGCTTTGGGTAGCAGGAGATAGAAAGGGGGAAAGAATTTTTTCTTAATAATAAATAAATTACCTGATGTCCGTTCCGGGCGGTTTCCGGTTACTGAAGTAAACACTTTTAAAAAACAAACAAAAATAGTAACAAAATTTAAAAATCTATTTTTCCTGTGTTTCCATGGAATAAACTTAAAAAACAAAAAGTATTTTTTACCTTTTTAACAAAAATTTTTTCATTCTAATAACAGTCAACTGAACTAAAATAGTAACTTTATTTTAATTGGTTATAAAGGGGGGCCAGGGTTTTAAAAGGGGAATAAGGCAATTTTAGATAATATTAATTTAAGTTTGGGAAATAATAACATATATAAATTTTGGGGGGAAATATAATTACCTTAAATTTTTTCCCCAAACTCTTTATAAAAGCTCCTTTCTCAAAATTTTAAAATAATCTTTAAACTTTCCCCCCAACTTTTTTTTTTTAAAACTTAGGTTCTTTTTAAATAAAATTTTCCTACTTTATATCTTTACCCATCAATATTTTTTTTTAATGTACCCCCCCAAATCATTTACCCCCAAAAAAAAAATTCTATTAAAACTTTCAACTAAAACCAAATTTCAAAACACAATTAATTATTCTTAAAAATAAAAAAAAACTCTCACTAATCACATTTTAATTACCATAAAAAAAATAAAAAAAATTTCAAAAAATCAACAAAAAATTTTAAAACATTCTATTAATTTTATAAACCTAAAAATATTTTTATTTTCAATTAAAATATTTTAAATCCAAAAATTTCAAAAGCCCCTTTTCCTTCCCCCCTTTTTTCACTCACAAATTTTAAATATTTTAACCACTCCCTTTTATTTTTTACCATATCCTTTATATAAAAATATTTTATTATTTAAAATTTTATTCCTTTTTTTAAAAATAACATTTTTTAAATTCTAAGTTTTTCCTTCAAAGTTATTTAACCCCTTTTAACCAAACCCCATTTCCCCTTTTTTCACAATAATTTTTTTTTTTTTTTCTTTCCCATATTTTTTTTATTTACATCTTCAATAAAAATTTTTAACCCCTTTAACTTAAAATCTTATTGGGTAAAATTTAAATTAAACCCCCCAACCTTTTTCTATATCAAAATGGAATTCCAAAAACAAATTAAAAAACTTTAGTTTTTCCAATAAAACCTTAAGGAAAAAAATATTAAAACCCCAATTCAACCTATTAGGTTTAACAATACCAATCTTTCTACTATTAAACAAATTAAAAATTTGGAAATAAAAAACCATTTTATTTTATTTTTTCCTCAAAAAATTTTTTACTTTAGATTTTATTATAATATTCCCCCAAAAATAAATGAACGTAGGGAAAAATTAAATTTACCCTAAAACTTCTAAAATTTATTTTGGGGTTTAAAGGGAATTTTATTAAAAGGTTATTGATACCCCCCCTAAAAAAAAAAATTTTAAACCAAAATTACCAACCAAAAAATCACTCTACCACAAAAAAAAAACAATTGGGCCCCTTACAAATACAACACCAGTTGATCATCCCAAAAAAAGGGTTTAACCACTCAAACCACCTGGTTTTCTTGTCAATAAACATTTTAAAAAATTTAAAATAAAAATAAATTTATTGAAATTTTATTCCAAATTTAAAAAAATGTGGAAAACCCAGGGCCACTTTCCCGTTTTTCAAGGAGGTTTGAAATTTCAAAAATTTCGGTTTGAGGTTAATCAAAAATTAAGCAAAATTTAGGTGAACAAAAATGAAAAAGAAGTCCCAGAAAAACAAATTTAGGGTAAGGGGGAAATTGCCGTAGGACAAACGCCCCTGGGGGTACATTAAAAAGAACAAAAAATTCTGCCCCTTGATTCGGGACCCCCCCGAAAATGAAAAAAATTTTAGACCCCCAACTATATGTTTTTAGAAAAACCCTGGTTTCGTATAGCAACATTTATTGGTCTTAGGTGAATTGAAAAAAAACGATTTAAAAAGGGAAAAAAAAAACCAAATAAGTTTTGTTGAAAATTTTGGGGGTTTATCTCCAATATTGCACCAATTGTGACAGTTGGTAAAAAAAGGAAAATAAAATGTTGAAAAATGATGCAATAAAATTTTATTTAATATAAATACATTGGGTGAAATCCTCGCAAAATTAAATAGGGGCCAAAAAATTTTACTAAACTTTTTTGCGAAAGGTTTTGGTAAATAAGGGGGGTCAGTGAAAGATCTCAAGATTATTTGGGCATTTTTCTACACCTTTTGGGAGATTTTTTCCCTTTTTACGTTGCCCCTTTTGGGCTCGCGTCCGCTCCAGGAAATTTTCCAAAAATTAATTTTCGACATTTCTCAAAGATGTGCCCAAATACCGAATGTGCTAGGATACGTATTAAAATTTTTGCAAAAAAAAAGTTGAGAAATTAGAAACGTAACTGAAAACGTTAAAAGTGGTTCTCAGAAGCGGGCTGAAATAATGACAAGAAATGCGAAACGAGATGATGAAATAAAATTTTTATGTCTTATAAAAGTGAAATGGAATTCAAAAAGGGCGAAGAGAAAAATACAAAACCATCGAACAATTGCAGGCCCTTTCCAACCAAAAAAGCTTAGACGACTAATGGGCATGTTTTAAAATTTCTTGTCAAGATTCATTTCAAATTACTCCCGATTACTTCTTCTTGAATCACTTTTGAAGAAAGACATTATTCAGTTGGTTGTAGACAGGAAAAGGCATTTGAAAAAGTAAAAAGCTATTCTACAGACCTAAAACAGGATTTTTTATGTAAAGAAGCTGTGAACTGTCAGTTGATTTTAAAACCAAAATTCAATTGGGGTGTTCTCTTTCAGGGCGTCCATTGCCTATGCTTTCAGAGCTTTTTTTTTTCACCAACCCGAAACAAGTAATGCCACAAATAGTAAAAGGGAAACTCTTGCGGACAATTTGGTTGCACAAAATTTCATGTTTTATTTTCGGTAACCATTTACTATAGAGACTGATCATTGCTCTACCCAAAAAATATTTAGAAAAAAATTGATGAAGCAAATTTTTCGTCTAAAAAGGGTATTTCTAGAGATAATTCCGTACGAAACCGAAAAAAATTGTACATAAAAGGAAAAAATATGCACATTGCAGATGTTTTAAGTAGGGACGTAAAACGGTGGGAAAAAATACTATGCAAAAAGAATTTGAAGTGATATCAATCCCTTTTCCCAAAACACCATACAATCAGCTTTTAAGAGTCAAAGAGGAAACATTTAAAAGTTACACCTTACAAGAAAAATTAAAAACAAGTAATACAAAAAAAGGGTTTGGCTAATATAAAACTGAGTTCCCTTTAAAAGCTTGCACTTATTTTGGAATTTCAGAGATGAAATGATGGTTGAAGAATGGAGGGTTGTTTAAAGGGAAACCCAAAATGTTTTTTCCAAATGGTATTTTAAAACGGTTTTACCAAAGCTATTCATACTGGACCTCAAAGGGAAATTTAATTTTTGTTATCAAAGGGCAAGGAAAACCTTGTACTGGCCCAACATGTTTGGGAAAATTTGAGTGACTTCAACGATCATTGACAGTATGCCAAAGCAGAGCAGGGCAGAATTTTAAAAAAACCATCAAAAGTAAAAAAATTCCCCAAACAGGGCCCCTGGGAGTGTACACAGCTGTTTTTTTTAAGTTCAAAGGCAAAAGTCCTGTTCTTGGGGACAGCTACTCTGGTTACTTCGAATATCAAACAGTTGAAAGTCATGGTTTGCTGTTCATGGTTTTTTTACCAGCTGTATGGAATCAGATAACATGCCTTTATCATGCCTTTAAATTCAGCGGGGTTTAAAACATTTTCAAAACGAGGGGGAATTTTTGGAACAGTCCAATCCTCCCCTAAACTTCCAAGGGAGCAAGGATTGGAGAGGGGTTTTTGTTCAGACAGCGAAAATCTTGGTCAGGCGATGTTATCAAGACGGAAACAGACTTATTTTGACAGCTCGGTTGAATCATAGGAAACACTTTTCACGATCACCAGATCTAGGTTCTCCAAAGCACCAAAGCTAATGTCCTAGAAGGACAAAATACAGTGGTTCCAAATGATGATGCGCTTCCTATTGCCATCAAATAATTGATCCAAAGAAAGTGCATCAACAACGCTCTGAAAAGGCGAAAAAAACAAAACATGTATGGAGATAGAGGTGCAGTTTTCCAAAGCCAGAGTTTTAAAACCTGGGAGAGAACGTAAAAGCTTAAGAAAGGTTCATAGAAGTTGGGTGTTAGGACGGATTAATTTAAAGACAAAAGAAAACCCCCGGTCTTAACATAGTGGACAAGCAAAAGGAAAACTTATCGACCCCAACTCACAGCATCTTCGCCAAGAGATTGGTAAAAACCCCAAATTACCTGAAAGGATTCACACTTACACTTCCTGAGGAAGGGAAAATGTGACATAGTTCAGCTGACTAGTAGTTGTTTATGTTGTTTGTTTACCATTCCAAATATTTATTCATTTCATTTATACCAGTCTTCAATAAAGATGTTTTAAACTGTTGCATTTAACTTAATTATGCTTCGTGTTTAATGGTATTTGTAAAAAGGTTTCATTACTTCATCTTAAAAACTGATACAGGGCAGGTTCTACTAGATTCTAAGTATTCCAGTCATAAGTTACTGTAACACACTTAAACACAAGAGACCGCTACTGAGTATCCTCGTGTTAAAAGCGCATCACGTGACAAAGTGGTGGCGGAGTGAGGTGGTAAATGTCACTTGTAACATAGCGCTTCTTGAGATTCGCAATTAGATTAACTTAATATACTTTATCCATTTCTTTGTTTCCAAAAAAATCAATTATTTCTGGAACATTTACGACGTTTGGTTACAACAGTATCCCACAAAAATTAATTATTCGGTCATAGCACAGTGAGGTGAGAGCAGAATTTCATTGTATACATACACAAATCTGATTTTTATATTAAAATTTGATAGGTGACCATTTCCTCTAAATAACGAAATTGAACACCTAATCACTATTTCTGATGGTCAAAATGTCACTAGTCATAAATGGGATTTACAACACGAAAATGATCTCCTTTTCACACGTTTTATATTTTTAATTTTACACCATTACATCAACCCTTAGACGCTGAAACAAATTTATATCCGCAACCAGCTAACTATATACAATGAGAGCATTCAATAATATTTATCTAGTAATCTGACGGTATGTGTCTATTTTTATAGACGGTTTAGTCTAAAGGTGTTTGAGAGGCAGACAAAATGTATCTGCAACAAAAACATTAATTATGTCATATTTTTTAACCTTTTCATACCACACTTATACTAAACATATGGCGAATTTAATTTCAGAAAAATACATACATTTTTTCAAGGACCACAGGGGGGGGGGGGGGGGGGGGGGGGGGGGGGGGGTTATGTGGTATATGCAGCTGCAAAACTAACTCCCTAGCACCATCATTAAAATATTTGTATTAAGATTTACTATTTTTTTTCACCTGGAACGCTTACCCGCAACGTTCCTAGTAGTTTAATTAACTGTTACGCAACAGTGGCAACAAAAAACATATTTGTAAAAAAAAATAGTTCTATTTGTTTTTTATAATGTAAATATAATGGTTTACGTACACTTGTTAAAAGCACAGTTTAGTTTCTAGTTCATACAATAAGGGATATTTAAATTAAATTTCAAATTTAAAGTTAATCGTGCTGTAGTCGTAAAATGTTGCGAATTGTGTAAATATTTTACCGAAAAGGTAGAGTTATCAAAAAGTATTACACAAATCATCTAAACCATAAATTTTAATCCCACCCCTGCGAGCAGCGCTCCTCTACCGGAGTGTTAATAAGTTTTTACCGCATTGATACGTCCACGGATACTAGACTGGGGCTATGTCTCATGACTTTTTAGTTTTAATCTATTTTTTAAAATTTTATTGGTTTTCTGTTAGTATTTTTACACAAGAGATTGCAAATTATTCAGTATTCAAGTTGATTTTTGGGAATATTAAAGCTTTTTTCCAACATAACAAAAATAAAAAACTTCACGTTTTCCACAATAGTTTCCATGAAATATAGATTTTATAATTTTTAAAAATGTTTAGACTTAACTAGTAAGCTTTAGTACAACGTACTAAAATAAAAAATTTACGTTCCATATTTTCCATGAAATATAGATTAAAAATTTTTAAATTTTTAGACCCTTTTAAATAACGTTCTTAATTGCCGTTACCAAACCAAAGTCTTTTATACGATTTTATTTACTGAAAAAAATATTTACTTAAATATTCCTAGTAATAACTAGGACTTTATAAGTGACATTTATATTTAAAAATGTTTTACTCCAGAATTCTAAATCAATTTTTGACTGCTTACTTACCCAAAGGTCGTATAATTTGTGAGTACGAGATGCCTTTTCCTTACTGAATCATTGTCACTGCTTATGTTATTGATATGAAGCTATTAACTCTGATACACATAATTATAAAACAGACTTTATGATAAATAATATATTAAAAAGGAAAGTAATATCAAATAAATACATTTTAAGGAGTCTGAAATTCGATACTAATTTTTAAATTTATTTGTTGAACAAAGCGTTTCCACACACCCGTGTATAATACAAAATACCTTTTCAGTAATGTAATATAGGACCAATCGCAATAAGAAGAGAATGTACCCATATCGTCTCTCCTGACAGTTTGATAGAGTATCAGCATTCACTACCCCAAGTGACCTTTTCACTGATATCTACTACCAAGTGTCCTATCGTAATAAGTTCCCTAACGTCAGCACCACGTTTTAAATTTGGGAAAATTTAATTTTACAACACAACGCCAGTACCACGGGTGTCACGTGACAGGCCTCGCTGAAGGTTGCCATGCACAATTCCCTAACTATAACTCGTTTTATTCTCAAGGGTTTTGTACTATGGCATGAATAACAAAATTATTCTATATACAAACAAAAATCGCCACAAAAAAAAAAATCAGTTAAATTTTCAAATTTTAATGATGTTATGACATTTACTATCATGAACACAATTTTTTATAATATAAAAATTAAGTTTTTACGAAAAACTTAAATATTTTACAGACGGAAATCTGTCTTATTAACTTATCTTTCCACCACATTTCACACTCAAATTAAGGGTTCAAGAATATCAAATAGTGATTTTTGTATGCTCCATCCTGATATGGTTTACGTATAATTTAAAACCAATTCAAAAACCTTGCAACATAGGAAGTATAATGAAAAATTACGATCGCCGCCGCCTTTTTGGGTTTATGATAAATATTTATCGATGTCCTATATTTTCAGAATAAACGTTCTAAGTAATTAAGAACTTTAAAATTTAAAATTGGATATCAACAATCTACTTTTACATTTTAAGATTTTTCCACAGACACCCTAGCTGGCCATCCAGATCTTTTTGTAGAATAGAACTAATTTCCTTCAAAAAGTTAAAATTTTTTAAATGCTTTATTCTGAATGTAAGAAGTTGTGTTTTATACTTTTACGAGTACATAAGATATTATAACTCTTCAAGCCACTCCTGTATAGATCGATTTAAAATTTTCAAGAGAAGCATCAGTCAGACGACAGTCAGAAGTACTACGAGTGATAGTCTTTGCTAAATCTCAAAGCCCACTTCTTTTTTTTCAACAAATTAAAATTCTTGGAATATAATATGGAAATATAATGACGCCGATGTTTGAAGGGAATGGCTGACAGATTTTAAGTGTTCAAAGAGTCACACTTCCTAGGTGCAGAACAATAATCAGCCATCATGTTACGCTTGACACTTATACAATATGTTTAAATTGATCATAAAGTTAAATTTTAAGAACCGAATATTTTTCGAAAAATATTTTATAAAAATAACGTCATAAAACTGTAACACGGGTTTTAAATACAAAAAAGCAACAGTCAATGAGGCCTTCTTAATAACTATAAAATAAACTTAGACGCAATGAAATATTGAAACTCTTATGCCAAGTTATGGTTGTTTTTTATGAAACTCAATACAGGAAAAAGTCCCGTTACTTTTCTCGTAACCCGGGTTTCATTACAAATTTTAAAAAAAGACAGGCTAAATGTCCCAAAAGGATCCTATCATAAGTACAATCATGTTTATTAAGACATGTGCTCTGTAACGCATTCCGTACTGGAACGTGTGACGATTCCCTTGATTAGAACTGCACTCACCTCTGTTACTACAATTTTTACAATCAAACGGTGAGTTTAGCCATTAAAAACATTTTGTATTCCCCACATATTCAATGTTCTTATAAATAGTGCTACCTCTAGTAATAGAATATTTATTACTTGGAAGTGTAATTTTAAATGAATTTAGGGAACTCTAGAATTTTCTGTCTATTATGAGGTATTTTTGTCCAACCGCGAGTGATGATTGTCATGGATAGTAATGATGTGTTGAGGTGTTGTGATAATATTAAAGGAAAGACTAAAATTTGAAAACATAAAATGCTTTGAATTTAATGGTCTTTTAAAAAACTGTATATAACTTTTCAGTTTTTTAATCAAATGTATTTATGTCTGGTTTAAATTTTATAACGCCTATCCTGGTTACCTTTTACCTTTATCATTAACCTGAATATTTATTTAATATGCCGAGTCAAATTTCTATTGGAGTGGCGTTTACCATCATTTAAACTCGGTGTTTGCCTGTATATACATTAAGCTTCGTGAAATGTTCTACAACTAATCAGTTAGTTCTCGAGTTATCTGTGGCGACAGACCTGACCAGACAGACAGTAATTATATTTTGTCCATCCCCTCGAGTAACGTATGGCATTCTTCGCTTATTAAAATGGATTGGATTCGTGATGAAATGACGACCGGCAACTTGCAGCAACAAAATCCAGGCAATGTCGGTTCTATTTAATCAGCAGACACCGGGAAGACATATTTTTAAACTTAAATTACCTAGTCTGTGAGTTTGCCCAAGTAAAGATTGACTTTTTTATCTTTGTAAAATACGGTTACTGAAAATTACAAACACCTGTGTCACCTTGATCTGTAATTTCTGTTCGTTAGTGAAGCCTATTTTGGGGGCTGGAGATTTTGTATTTATATTCTCGAGGGGGGAGTGGAACTTGGAGATTATAACCCTTGTTTTGTAGAGCTTAATTCTTTATACGTAAATAATGGGAGTCTGATTATTTAATGCATGTTCTTTACATGGGATTTACCTGATTGTGTGAAACAGTTTTCATATTTTAATACGTTGACCCCTATAAAACTAGGAAAATCGTGAAATAAATAAATGTTCAAACAAATTGTGTAGTTAAAAAGTTACAGGAGAATTGTAATAATTGATTTATCATTAGGAATGTCTGGTGAAGGTTTTAATTTTGACCTCCTGTTGGTAATTCTCATGTAAGGTTTTGATTAAATCCCAAAAAATTATAAGACTATATTTTCTCCTCAAATTGTACAATATCGGTATTTAATTTTTAAGGTGCAAGCAATCGAATATAATTAAGTTAAGAATTTT
Source organism: Homalodisca vitripennis (assembly GCF_021130785.1). NCBI lineage: Eukaryota > Metazoa > Arthropoda > Insecta > Hemiptera > Cicadellidae > Homalodisca > Homalodisca vitripennis. The sequence continues at coordinate 3,386 of NW_025781329.1, read as the reverse complement.
ATAATCATAATAAATCTTACATTCCACTAATTCATCAAAACTTTTTTTTCAATATTACTTAGATAAAAAGTGAGCTAAATTATGTCTCTTAAAAGGGACATAAAATTTAAGTAAAAAAAATTCTTTAAGTAATCAAAAACTTTTTATAAAATATGTATTAACGGATCTTAAAAGATGTGGGCGTTGAAAACTGATTTCATTATAAATACACATTATTGTTTGGGTTATTAGGGTAATTTCCCAACAATAAAATGATTTTTAAAAGAAATTTACATTGCAGGTCAAAAACATAAAAATCTAACCGTAAAACAACATGACTTATAATTAAATTTAAAGTTTATTTACAAATATTCTCTACACAACGATTGATTATAATTTTGGCTTTGCAAATAGGGTAATATTAATTATTAAAATTGTGAAAATTATAAAAGGGTGAAAATGGATTCTAATAAGATATTTCGAATGTATGTAATACTTAATAGTCTTGTAAATTTAAAAAGAGCTCTGGTGGTACTTTCAGCAAATAATTAGATAGTTTAAAAAAGTTTATAGAGCGTATTTCTTCTCAAATTTTGTACAATAACATTATTTAATTGTTCAATGTAAACGAGTAAATGTAATTAAGTTATTAATTTTTAAAATCTTAAGGCAACTATACTTCACCAATTTCAAATATTTTTTAAATATTACACTATACATTTATTGATAATTGACTAATTATGTAATTTTTACACTGTGTATCAAATATGTATGAGATGGAAGCATTTCAGAGATGGATTTTGAACGTTGATTGTAAACTGAATCTTTTCTTAACACATAGATGTACTTAAATGATTTAAAACAAATACATAAAGGGTTCTTTTGTATTGCCGACAAAATAAAAGTTTATATATTATGTAAATATCAAAAATTTAATTTTTGATTAAGAATAAATATTCACAAAGAAATAAAATAAAATATTTTTTTAAATTTTCCCTTTTAAAGATAAAAATCCTGTTTAAATAACTGCATTATTATATAGTAAGTGTTTTCAATGTGTTTTTTCTGTAAATATTAATCCGCTAAACCCCTAGGATTTAAAATACTTTGGTTAAGAAGAATATTTAGAGAAAAACAACTATTGGATAATTTACAATACATAGATTATAAATACTCCTCAAACCTGTAAAAACACTCTTGAATATAAATAAAATGATAAACTACCCGCAAAATGAAAAATATAACCGCAAATACGTAATGAATTTTAAATCCTACATGAGCTAATATTTACTATGTTAAAATTATTTACACGACTGATAAAATGTCAAAGAATTTTTCTCAGAAAACACATTTAAGTAAATTGTACTCATGGTAATCTTTACACTATTATTATAAAATATAGTGAGAATGGATCCTTAAAAGATTTCGAGGTTTTAGAGAAGATAGTTGGAAACTCCCTGATTCTTTCTGTACACTTAAAGTAATGAAGGGGAATATAAAACCATAGATTATAACTTCTTTCCAGTTCGGCCACAAAGCTTACGAAAGTTATTTTTTGATTTTATATCTTATTATAATATCAGCCCTATAAACTGATGTCCCTCTAAATATATGAGACTCTACGTTGTACTTTACGAGATTTAACCATTAAAGTTAGTCCCTAACTTTCATTTACTTTTTATTTTATATTTTAATTTCCCTATGACTAAAAATACTATGTGTGCATGAAAATATAAATATTAGATTCTCCCAGAACGAATTTTCTAGTTTATTCTTGGTAAGAAATGAGAAGACTACAATCATTCAAGAAGAGCTGGGAAAAACGTTATTGTCTGTCTGTCTAAACAAATAAAAACAATATATTGAGAACGACGAAAGACATGGACCTTAAATTTGCATGAAACTAATTTATGTAAAAACGATATCGAGTTCGATTATAGTGTGGCATTTCTATTCCATGAGATATTGGCTGACCATTTTCGGCTTAAATGTAAAATAACAATGATAATAATTTCTCGTACTTCAGTGTTTTTCATTCTGCACATGCACACAATTGTAATCCTAAATGGAAGAATTATAACTTTTTCTCAATAATGTTAATTTTGCATTATAATAGTAATATTTCAATCCTATTATAGAGAATTCACTTATTTTATTTACAATACAATTAAAATAAATATATTCCTATTTCAGCTTTGGTTCCTAATACTGAATGTAGTTATTAGATGATATTGCATCCTGCAATTGTGCCTTGATTCCTTGAATAATTTATAATTGGAATTTTACCAATTTCCTCATTAAGTAAACATTTATATTAATAAAAGAAATCAATTAGACACTATCAAAATACTTTTACAACAAGGGAACGACTCTCCTAAAAATACCCAACAACTACAAAAAACAACACGACAATATCAATATTAAAAATAAGTTTGCTAATATTCTCCACGATGCATTATGTTTCTATCTTATTCACACCTTTTTTTCCGCCACTATGGGTTCAGACGTTGCAACATAGTCATCTTGCATTTCATACGCCGATCGATGCTCAACTGTGTTGTTTTCATATGAAGCCGGAAGAGCTGACTCAGCAGTTTCCATTTTGAACGCTGACTTAACATTTGTCAAGGATTGATCTGAGAGGCAAATGGGATTAAACTGAACAAGGAAAAAGTGTAGTGTGTAGTCGATTCCCTTCCAATGTGGGTTTCGGAGAAAGTGGGTGAGGTGTTGCCTTGGCAGTTGTCAGACTGAAGGAGTATGAATCCTCAAAGCTCTTGGGCCTCTCATGTTGAATAGTGGCCTCACAACTATCTGGTCATGTACGTGCTGTTTTGTCGGCGAGGTGGGCGGTGGTGGGGGAGAGGCGCCGTGAGGGGCGCGGATCGAAAACCCCCACCCCCCGACGCAACCCCACACTTGAGCGACTGAAGAATGCTATTACAAGGCAAGCATAGGCACATGTTTCCTAGAGAGCCCAGGCTTTCGCCTTGTCCGGGCTCTATGTGCTCTCTGTGATCGATTAATGCCTCCCTTGTCTATGGCAACATTGTGTCTAAAGGAGATTTAGAAAAAATTACAGAGGGTCCAAATAAATGTGTGTAAGTATGTATGTGGGTTTAAGAAGGTTTGACCATGTTTCGGGAGGCTCGGACGATCGCTGGTTTTGGTGACTGTAGCTGATACTTTGTGTACCCTGCGCTCCTTCATCGCCTGGTTTACAGAATCCTGACCACTGGCAGGCCCGGGATATCTGGAGAGAAAAACTAAAACAAAGGTCTCACGACCGATCTCGTCAGTACTACAGGACAATTGTTGGAGATGCCTCGCTTCGCCGTGAATTTGAAAGAAAGCGGATTTGCGTACTTTGCTCCCAAATTATATAATGAAACTGTCCTCCAGCGTAA